>NC_057387.1:38556747-38856747 GCF_019320065.1 Cervus canadensis | reverse complement strand
AAGTGGTGCCCTCATAATGGGACTAGTGTCTTTATAAAAAGAGACACAGAAAGCTTTCTCTCTTTCTCCACCATGTGAGGACACAGTAAGAAGGTAGCAGGGCATGAAGAGGTCCTGCACAAGAAACCAACCCTGGTGGTATCCTGCCTCCAGAACTGTGAAAAAATAAATTTCAGTTATTTAAGCTACAAAGTCTATGGCATTTTGCTTTGGCAACCAGAGCAAATTAATACAGAGAATTTTATCAATACTTTGATTTTTGGCTGTCTTCACTATTCTGATTAAAAGGCTGTAAACCATCCCATAATATAGCCTGTTTTATTTCCTTGCTTTGTCTATTACCTCTCTTGAGATCTGAATCCCTTTCTTTGATATTTGGCTGATCTTCCTAATTACCTCTGGATTTATTAATATAACTCATTTAGGCCTTTGCTTTTTTCTAGACAACGAATTCTTTCTCTGATCAATATCTTCGAATGTCCATCCTTCTTTGTCTCGTTAGTCCTGGATTTAGGAATTAAATGCCTAGATGGACCAACCCATACGAAAAAAAAAAAAAAAAAGAAGCAGCAGCAAATGAATTATAAGCAAAAGAATGGGTGAGTGCTGAGGGGCACAGCAAATCAGAGAAGCATATGTTCCCATTCAAAAGGTGCAGTGGACAAATATCCACATTTTCAAGAGAAACCAGAAATATGAGTTTTTAAAGGTTAGCAACTAATTAAAAAGATTTTAAAAGGTTGTGTGTGAGCCAGCAGTATTCAGACCAAACAATATAGGTATGAGAGCCAGATTTGGCTCTCTGGTTCCCAGTATAGGATCTCGTCTATAATCTCTTTAGTGATTTTTCCCAGGAGTGCTAGGAGTTATTGTACAGACAGTTCTGCATGTGGCTCTTATTGACATCTCCTAGATATCTTTGGAGATCAGGCCAATTTAAGGTCTGCTTATGGTGGAATCATGTCTCACATCTTTTTCCAGCTCCATCTGGCAAACAGCTCCCTCTGGTTCATAGAATCGCTGCCCAGCTGACTGCTGGCAACAGAGAAGATCTCCCCCAAAGAACAGAGCACAAGATAACTGCCCAACTCACTCTGTCTTGGGGATGAATTTGTCTAAATTGAATAGTTCAGGATGCCACAAGCTGGTATATAGCTCTGCCGCCACTTCCGCAGTGGCAACGGAGTGCATTTGTCATGCAGACATCAATACTATTGTTATCTTAGGCACTAGGATTTTATTTTCCCCAATACTTTATTTACTTCATTGGACAATATTGAATTTTCTTCTGCCTAACTTGGGCTGTGAGACGGAATCATCAGCAGGCGCTTTAAATCGTTCTCTTGATGATTGCATCTTTCTATTTCTGGTATCGTTTTATCACTGAAATACTGCTTTGGGTTTTCAGTTCTGCTGGTCAGACCTGTGTTGCTCTGCCTGCAGAAGTTTCATTGAGTCTCTGAGGCATTTCTTGCTATTTTATTCCTTGTTTCTAATGTGTCAGGCCAGGTTGGGCAGTAGCCTGGGGGAGCTGAGCTGCAGCTTGTTTCATGGAAAGTTTCTGAACTACACTAGAAAACGGTTTGATGGAGTCAAAGAAAGAAGAAAAGTTAATTTTGAACACACTCTATAAGAAAAGTACTCAGTGACTTTGTCTTCCAATATTTTTTTGTTGTTGTTGAATCAGATTCATCATATAGTCATTATCATAATGATATCCTTAACATACTTTGTCTCTTTCCCTGTTATTGAGGAAGACAGTTTCTGTACATATTTTCAGTCTCATACTGAAGGTCATTAACTCACAAAGGCCTAACTGGCTTCTTCATCAAGGTTAGAACCCCTGCCATAGCTTACCTCAGCTTCCTGTATTTTACCCATCACCAAAATTACTTACTGTTGTTATTGTTAGTATCAATTTTTCATTTTAAAAATATATCTATCTTTAAAGTCTCAAAGGTGATAAGGGTATGTATGTCTATCTTATTCGCTGCTGTATACCCAGAAGGACAAATAAATAAGGCATTTCTCAGCTGAATTGGTTACACTTGTATGTGTGCTTACTTTGTCGCTCAGTCGTGTCTGACTCTTCGCGGCCCTGAGGACTGTAGCCTATTAGGCTCCTCTGTCCATGGAAATTTTCAGGTAAGCACACTGGAAAAGCACACTGCCAGTTTCTCCTCCTGTTATATATTTGCTATTTAATTTCATACAGTTCATTAACATTTAGCCCTGGTTTGCCAACCACTATTTTGTAATTGCAGTGAGCAAAATAGCTCACTTCACTCCCTGTGTGCCGTACTTGGTCATCTCTTTTGTTTCCATACATTGTGCTTCTTCCTTTCATATCTAAAGTGTAAGGTAGAGAATTAATTAATTTATTCATCAGTAGTTTAATATTGGTAGTTAGAAGCTTGTTTTATCTATTGTTAGTGTGTGATCCAGAAATTTTAAGTTTCTAGCAATTCAGCCCAAATTTCTCTCATCTAAGAACATAGACTTGGTAGTTTATACTTATGCATCTTTCATCTATTAAATTACTCAAACAGAAACAATTATTTATTTAATATTTAATGCTAGTTTGCTAAGACTGTTCTGAGTGAAACATGCTGAATGGTTGAAATAATAGGAACTTACTATCTCACAGTTCTGGAGGAGAGAAGATGAAAGTCAAGACAGTGGCTCTTTCTGATAGCTCTGAGGAAAAGATCTATTCCAAGCTTCTCTCCTTGGCTTGTAGACAGCTGTCTTTTCCCTTTGTCTCCTCACATTTTCCTCCCTCTATATTTATCTCTGTGTTCAAATCTCTCTTTTTCATAAGGACACCAGTGCTATTCGATTAGGACCTTCCCTAATAGCTTCATATTAACTTGATTACCTCTGTAAAGATCTTCTCTTCCAATAAGATCATACTGTGATGGATGGTGGTTAAGAGTCCAATGGGTGGACTTTTGGAGGACATAATTCAACCCATAACGAATCTATATCATTAGAACTAATGTTTAGATTCTAGGGAATTCATATTTTATACTCTCACTGGGGAGACCAAACTAACACTCATTGAACAGAAGTATGTGATATGAAGAATTACACATCCAAGAGCTGAAATGGTGTGGAACAGATGTTTATACTGTAGGGGTCAGAAATGAAGAACAGCCGTGTGCACTAGAGTAATCAGGAAGCGTCTGAGACTAATAAAAATAAAAGCTTAGTAAAACTAAAGCTGAATAAAAAAAGAGTTTGGTTAGGTATAAAAGATGGGAAAAGGAATAAAGGTAGGAGATAGAGGTGAGAGCACAGAAGTATAAATGGTTAAAAATGTAGACATATTCATGTAAGAGTGAGTAGATCTGGCTCAGGTAGAGGAAGCATGTTGAGGACAAATGGAAAAGGAGGCTAAGTTAGATAAAAAATGAAGGTTAGACTAGACAAAAGTCATTGGATTTGAAATCTTGGGAGCAGTTGATGAGATATGAAATAGCCATTGAAAGATTTTAAGCAGGAGATTGACAGTGAGCGTACTAGAATAAGGAGATCTTCAGGGTCTTTTATACCTCCCCATATCCATTTACTTTGTCATGTGACTTTGCAGCCCCTCCCATTAGGGTGTCGAGACTATTTTCTTTTTCCAGTGAGTCTGATGGTCTGTGACTTACTTTGACCAAATAGATGTGGCCTAATTTACACCACAGCAGTTTTGACCCTGGCCTAAAATTAATGGTTGTGTATACTTTCTCTCCCTCTGTCTCTCTCTTTATCTATGTCTCCCTCTATGTTTCCCTCTCTTTTCATCATCATTTGAAAAAATCTGTTATAATCTGCAACAGGATGAGAAACCATGTGAAGGAAATCCAACAACAGGTAGATCATTCTTGATAGGAACCCCCCAGCTGGCTATTCATTTACCTACAGTCAGCAGACGCATGAGTAAATCCAAGTAAGAACATCCCAGCCAGATGCAGGCTAGAAAGGTCTCCCATTTTTGCTCAGACTCATGAGTGATAATGAAAAGTAATATTTAAACCATTAAGTTTTGCAGTTGTTTGTTAGCCAGCATTATTGTAATAGAAAACTTAGATGGCAACATTTGATTAAATAGAGAAGGATGAACTGGGCAGCAATAGTAGTATGTATTGGAGTGTTTGTGTGCATAGGTAAGAAGTAGAAGTGGATGATTGTGAGAAGGAATAATTGTTAATAAACTGGCTCAAAAAAGAGCTCCAATTAAGCATGCTCATTGAGGTATATTGTAAGATAGTCATGAAAAGCATTTTCAGAAGACTGATAAAACTCATGAATTTTTAAAAAATGGTAAGATAGAATTAAGGAATTTTCTTTTTCTTTTTGCCAAGTATTATAGATAAACTTTTGCTATTTCCTTTAGATATATTTCTAGAGTGATTTTTTTTTAATGGCTCAAATGAGAGCTTTTCTTAAGCCAGTTCTTTCATCAGTTTACAAAATATATCTAGCCATTTTGTGGTTCCAAGAACAGTAAATTAAACCACATTCTACAAAATATGTGGCCATAGTAAAATATTTTACAAAAATAAAGTCTTTGCTTGGGATGATTGTTTTAAAATATAAACACCAAAGATACCCCACTTCCAGGGAAAGAAGGTGGCTTTTGTTACTATAAGAGCTAAGAGGTTACATAAGAAAATTTTGGTCATTTAGTTAGTAGGATTTTCACATGCTTCAGTTTCAGAGTATGTCAAGTATAAAGCAAGATTAAACATTTCTGTCCGGCCTGTTGGCTTTCTGCCAGATTTTTAATGTTTCCTCATACCTATCTTCTAACCTAAGCTAAATCCTTCCTATAAGCTGTTTTAAAGAATGTGCCATCTTAAGAGGGAAAGATCAAATAAAATAAACATAGGAAGCACAGATGCATACATAACAACAATGAAAACATAGATTCTTTTTTCTTTAATAATCAAATGTAGCAAGAAGTGGAGAAAAATTTTTAACATTATAGCTAAATGTTCATGAATACACATGTGTCAAGGATAAAAAAAGGGCAATCTTAAGTCATTTTAAAGCATCTCTCATAAATTAGGCAATTTTATTTTATTTAGGTCTATGTTTATATGTGTGTGTGTATGTGTATACATAAAACTTTGCTTCACCAAATCTCCTTATGAAAATTATGTCTTGCTCATAAAAAACTCCTCTCAGACAAAGCATCCATTAAAACAGAGAACAAATAAGTGCATGCCAGAAGGGTGAAGGTGAGGGAACTAGTGAAATAGGTGGGGGAGAATAAGAGGTGCAAACTCCCAGTTACAAAATAAATGAGTCATAGGGATGAAATGTATAGCATGGGGGGATGTAGTCAATAATTTGTAACATCTTTGAATGGTACAGATGGTAACTAAACTTATCACTGCAATCCTTTTTAGCTGTATAGAAATATTGAATCACTGTGTTGTACACCACGAAATATCATAGTGTTGTAGGTCAATTATACTTAAAAATCAAACAAGCAAATAAAGAAGCTCATAGAAAAAGAGATCATATTTGTGGTTACCAGAAGTGGGGATGAGGAGAGAGAGGGACTGGATGAAGATGGTCAAAAGATATAGACTTCCAGTTATAAGATAAGTAAGTACTAAAGATGTAATATACAATGCAATAAATAACATTAACACCACACCATATTATATATGAAAGTTCTATGGGAGTAAACCCTAAGAGTTCTTATCACAAGGACAAATATTTTTTTCTTTTATTTTGTATCTATATGAGGTGATGGATGTTCACTAACCTTATTGTGGTAACCACTTCATGATGTCTGTAAGTCAGATCATCATGCTGTATACCTTAAACTTCAACAATGCTATATGTCAGTTATGTCTCAATAAAACTGGAAGAAAAAATAAAAACAAAAATCATTTGATTAGGTGAAAATAGGTGAGTGAAAAGGAACAGATGAAGTAGAAATGATGTCTTCTTTGTCTCTCTTTGATTCTTTAGTTCTCCTGGTTCTCCAAAGATCTACATCTATATCTTAGTTTGCATTTTATTCAACAGATGTGCTGTTTAACTATAACAATGTGGAAACATCAGGAATCCCAATGAGTTGGAAGACAGTGAATAGAACTTTCACACAGATATGCATCACTGTGAAGGATTCTTGCTGAGAAACTTTACACAATTACAGCAGTATACAAAACTAACCTATCCCTGGGTCTGCTTTTGCATGCTTCATTTGAATTAAATTACTAGAATTAGCTTGAAGAACTTCTGTCTTTGACTTGTGGTATTTATTTTATGATTCATCATTTCTTTTTTGTTACAGATGAGAAATTTATAGGGAAATGACTAATTGCCATGCTTTTTGCTTGGCATGGTGAAAGGACTGATATATTCATAAAGCTTGTTCCCGATTGTGTGTGATGATTAACACAAAGACACACCCAGAGCGGAAGATGCATTTATTTCAAATATATGAAAAATCACCTTAAAAGTCTAGGCTTTCTGCATTTAAAATTGCTTTTTCACTTAGAAATATGTTAGGAGCAGCATCCCATATCATTAAATCTTCTAATTTTGATTTTAACAACTTTATCATTCAATCTACAAATGCACTATCCTTTGTTACTTACTCACTCATGTCTGACTCTTTGTGACTCTGTGGACTGTAGCCCACCAGATTCCTTTGTCGATTGGATTCTCCAGGCAAGAATACTGGAGTGGATTGCCATGCCCTCCTCCAAGGATCTTACCATCCCAGGGATTGAACTCAGGACTCCCAATTGCAGGCAGATTCTTTACCATCTGAGCCACCAGGGAAACCCATTGTATAACTTGCATTTTCTAAAATGAAATATTACATATTAGGGTGTTCACAACGAGTACGTATTTGCAAATGTTATTTCTTTTTCATGTTAGGTGCCTATGGATAAGAGAAAGCAAGAGAGAAGGGGAGGGTGTTAGTAGTAAAGTAAGCAGTAAAATAAACAACAACAAAAAAGACAATGTTATATAGGTGATAGGAAGCCACTGAACAATTTTGTATGTTGCTTTGGGGAGTATGGGTATCCAGAAGTAGGAGATCAGACAGGAAGTTATTAAAATTTTGTGGAGAAAAATCATCACTACCCAAACTCAAGCAGTATCAACGAAGATAAAAGGTAAACAGGGTGTGAAAGATTTTCTAGAAAAGAAAACTGAGGAAAATAGAGGACTGATTTGAAAGAACAGCAAGCAATTCATGATGACTCTGAACGTCTTTGGCCCAGGTGACTGTGTATAGAGGTGTCTTTAACTGAGATTAAGAGGACAGGCAAAGGAGTAGGTTTTGAGACACTGAGTTGTCATCTCTGAGAAAATGCACTTTGAATTGGTGAATATTCCATTATTTATAATCTTGAAATGTTTTTATGGTCAGGGGACGAGTTCAACTTTACTGAATTGAAGAATGGGTCAGAAAGTAGAAACAGTGTTTCTATCTATCCATAATCTATCTAACAATCTATCTACAAAAAGTTTGACTTTGATGAGCAGACAATAGAGGATATTTAGATATAATTTCTTCATTTGCTCATTTTTATATTTAAATATATATTGAGTGCCTACATGGCCTAATATGTTTATAGTTAGATTATATTCTTTTCAAATTAATAATATAAAATTATTTCCAAGGCCTCCCATCCATTTACTTACTTCTTATGTTCCAATTTTTACTTATAAATTTTCAATATCAACAGAAACAACTATAATAATTGTTTATCAGTTAATTTTTCTTTCTATAAATGTATATCCTCTGTGGTTGATAATGTAGATGAACTTTTATTTATATAGGAGACAGCCATTTACCCATAATATAATCATGTATTGTTTAAGCAATCACAAATTATTTTCATAAGTAATCCTACAATAATATGTATGATACAAAGCCAGTTGATAAGATTGTGTCAGATGTCTTTTTTTTTTTTACTGAAACCTGTTGGCTTTTCAGATTTTAGTAGACACAAGGTTTCTTTTCTATTATTTTATGATATATGTTCTTAAAGGCTATGCAATTATAACTTATTTGTATGTGTATCCAGTGAAAGACTCTGGAATATTTTAAATATTGTAAAATATAGTCATTTATTCTCTCAAATTGTTTTATATGTGTGTCTTCCTATTAAATCATGGAAGTGTAACTATTGTAATCCAAATCTGTATTATCACTCACTTAAATATTCACGATCATTCAATAAACTTTCACTTAATAGTTCTTATTATCTGGCTCATCTTACAGATCCATCCAGCATAGAATGCTTACTAGGTAGATACTGTAAAAACTGCCCAAAATAGTAATTCTAAATACAACTTTCATTGTGACTGTCTAACTCAAGAACCAACATTCATTTAAAATTATTTACTGCATATTATCCAACATACTCTTTCATGATTTCAAGCTATCACAAAAGTGAAGTTACTCAGTCGTGTCCGACTCTTTGTGACCCGGTGGACTGTAGCCTACCAGGCTTCTCCATCCATGGGATTTTCCAGGCAAGTGTACTGGAGTGGGTTGCCATTTCCTTCTCCAGGGGATCTTCCCGTCCCAGGGATCGAACCCAGGTCTCCTGCATTGTAGGCATATACTTTACCCTCTGAGCAAGCTATCACAACCAAACCTTAAACACAGGCCTTGGCCTCACCCCAGGCCACACTGTCTCATCACTGGGACTTATCAGACTCCTCCTCTTTGTCAGGCGCTACACCAACCTGTGCCTCTGCAATTCTTCCTGGGTTTCCTCCTTAAAATGGTCTTCTTTCTCACCTCGACACATACCCATCCAAGCCCACAGATATTTGCAGACCTGCCATCTTCATGAAACACTCACAAACCAGTATTAATTGCTCTTTCAGTTCTCCAAAAATCTATATAGCCTGAAACTTGATAATGATAGCTTATGGTAAATGGTGTCGGATTCGTGATCTCCAAAGAAGATTTAGCTTTGGTACCAGGGACAAGGTTTGATCACTAAAGAGCTTCTGTGTAACAGTTTTATTAAAGTGAAAAAGGACAGAGAAACCTTCTGACACAGACATCAGAAGGGGGACAGAAAGTGCCCCCCTCACTAGTCTTAGCAAGGGAGCTAATTTTTTTAATTGATTTTTACGATAAATCAAAAGAATGTCTCAAGGTTGTAAAGATCTTAATAGACCCACTCCCACAATTTACATTTTAAGATGACAGGATTAGAACTAACAATAGAAAGATCTTACCAGACCCACTCCCATAATATACATTTTAGTGAGTGAAGTCCCTCAGTCGTGTCCGACTCTTGGCGTCCCCATGGACTGTAGCCTACCAGGCTCCTTCGTCCATGGGATTTTCCAGGCAAGAATACTGGAGTGGGTTGCCATTTCCTTCTCCAGGGAACCTTCCTGACCCAGGGATTGAACCCAGGTCTCCCTCACTGTAGGCAGATGCTTTACTGTTTGAGCCACAGCTGGTAAAGAATCTACCTGCAATGTTGGGAGGCCTGGGTTTGATCCCTGTGTTGGGAAGATCCCCTGGAGAAGGGAACAGCTACCCACTCCAGTATTCTGGCCTGGAGAATTCCATGGACTGTATAATCCATGGGGTTGCAAAGAGTTGAACATGACTGAGCAACTTTCACTCACTTGATGAGTACATTTTAAGATAACAGGATTAGTCAGAAGGTTTTCAAGAAGAAGAAATTGTCCTCAAGCAGAATACATTGTTGTTATATAATCCTTACTAAGGAATGTAGGGGGAAAAAAAGTTTGTCCTTTCCTCCTCCTTTAGAATTCCAGACCCCTTTCTCCTCCTCGAGGACCCTGGACTTCTTATCAACCTGCCTTAGGAATTGACTCTCTCAATAATAAACTGTTCTTTTAAAAATGATGTTTTCCTTTCTTCTATTAATCTGGAATTAAGGCTTTAGTGAAGACACTTTATGACATAATTATTTTGTGGAGTTTTTAATTTTTTTGATAGAAAACTGTCCTTATGACAGCACGAAATGATATCCTCAGTCGTTGATTAACAGATAAATAACCATCATTTTCTGTGTTGATGTTTTATGATTCAATGATTAAAACCACTTGCCTCCATCTTTAGAAAATATTTACTTCAAAATTCTGTCCCCACTGCAGCTGCCCTCCTTCCTCTCCTGCCTCCCTTTGAGAGAGAGAACAGGAGGGTAGAGAAAGGTGGTGGGTCCAGGGGTGGGAAAGGTCTCCCACACAGAAGAAAGATATGCTGATGAGACTTTTATTTCACCAAAAATCTAAAATAAAAAAAATTATTTACCTAGTAATATCACTTTTCCACTTTTAGTTAATTAATAACTTAGAGTTTTTCTAACGTTGTTATTATCAGTTTCTCTTTTTCCATGCTTCTCTCGGGATTGATGTAAAAATCTCTGTAGCTATGTAGAAATAACTACATACTAATATTATCTAACATGTGAACTTTGTTTCTCTATAGCTAAGAAACTTTGCATATACTAAAATTGAATGTTTTTTAAATATATTTTGCCTTATAGAGCGATAGCTATGATAACAATTTTACTGAGTAATTTTGTTTTCCTGAAACAGGTAAGATGCCTGTACCCATGTCATCAAGGAATTGGTTACACAGAATTTTCCACTGTGTTGATTACAGGGCTCTGAAAATCCTTTTTTAGAGGACTTGTTTAGAGTCTTGTCCTGTCAAGGTTGAGCTCAGAAATGGAGGTCTTTTCAGGTTAAAGTTTCTTCGTGCCTTAGGAATATTCATTTCCCACAGTAAGCCAAAAATATAGCAGACATTTTATTTACACCTGTTTTACTTCTTTATAAACATATAGAGGTGATTTAAAAATAAAAAGCTGTGTATTTGTGTAGCTTTGTATAAATACTATTATAGGGAGAATGCCATTATAAGGCTATTGTAAGTTCTAGATTTTATATCATGAAATATTTCTGAAATTATTTCGGTTTATATTTGTAGAAGGAAAGAATTAACAGCAGTTTGGTAACTCTTTTCTCCCTCTCTTTTGACACTGACCAATCTCCTCGTAAATATTGAGTGCTGTACTTACAAGACAGAAAATAAATGAGGAGGGAATTCCCTGGTGGTCAATTGGTTGGGACTCTGTGCTTTCACTGCAGAGAGCACGGTTCAATCGCTGGTTGGGTAACTAAGATCACATAAACCACTCAGTGAGGCAAAAAGGAAAAATAAACAAATAAATAAGGAGATAGCACGTGTTGCCTATGAACTGATAACTGAACTTGGGATGCTTTAGCAGAATATATTCTGAAAGATTTAAAATTGTGAGTAATTCTGCAATCTCTGGATCTCTGGGCTGCAGCTACATTGAAGAATTATCAGTTATATGACCACTACAAAGATATGCTCTGTATATGCCTGTCCTTCCCTGGTAGCTCGGCTGGTAAAGAATCCGGCTACAATGCGGGAGACCAGGGTTCGATCCCTGGGTTGGGAAGATCCCCTGGAGAAGGGAAAGGCTACCCACTGCAGTATTCTAGCCTGAGCCACAGAATACTCCACGATACTGAGAATAATGTATCAGAATACTGAGCTCAGAATACTGAGAATGCAGCTCAGAATACTGAGCTCCAGGCCAGAATACTCCAGTATACTGGAGAATTCCATGGACTGTACAGTCCAGTCCATGGGGTCACAAAGACTCGGACACTTTCACTTTCGCAAAGGAAATGGCAACCCACTCCAGTATTCTTGCCTGGAAAATCCCATGGACCCTGGCGGGCTACAGTCCACGGGGTAGCAAAGAGTCAGACGCAACTAAGATGACGACAGAGATATGAGACTAGCAAAATATAAAATTTAATGACCCTACAACCTTTCAAACCTATCCTTTTCAAGAACAAAACATCCTAGTAAAATGGGCCTTGATAAACTCTGTCTAATGAATTTGGGATTCTTGGATATCGTACATGCTACTGCTCTCTCTCTCTTTATTTTATTTTATTTTATTTTGGTATCCTTTGTGAATCTCTGTAAGGCTTGTATTTTTTTTTTTTTTTTAGATGATTTGAAGCATCTTTTTTATGGTTCTTTTTATTTGGCTGTGCTGGATCTTTGTTGCTGCTTGTGGGACTTTAAGTTGTGGCAAGCAGAATTTTTTTTTTTTTTTTTGGCATGCAAACTCTTCGTTGTGGCATATGGGATCTAGTTCCCTGAGCAGGGTTCAAACCTGGGTCCCCTGCATTGCAGGCATGGAGTGTTAACCACTGGACCACCAGGAAAAGTCCCATAGCTTGTATTTTACCTGAGTCTCTTTCCTGATTTGGACCTCTGTGATACAATCTGTATTTACTTTGCAATAGTCATTATTTATTTAGCTCTTAGTGTATATCAGTGTGCTAGGCCCTTAATTAACTCATTTACTTTGCTGTTATCCAGCTTGCAGAGGACTATTTACTTGAAACCAATAAAAAATAACCAATTAAAAAAAACAATATTAAGCTTCATAATCCTTTTTCACAGGCATCATCTAAGACCTTAAAGAGCTTCTAAAAATATGTCCATGTGGTTATATGATTAAGATTTGCCAAAGATTTCTTTAACCATGATCAGCTAAGTACTTTGTCATTACATACCAACTTCTTGATATTCTTTTTTGTGTTGGGTGGTGTGGAAGGAAGCTGTAAGGAGGAAATTTGATTAGGGATTCATTTACTTGGCATTTGTGGAATATGCCTATGTAGGATATAATTATGTGGCTTGAAGCTAATATTTATGTATAATTAAATTGCCAGTAATCTCAGTATAGATATGGCTTTCTGGAATAGCCCTGTCACCCACTTGTCATGATAATGAAAAAGCTACGAGGGCAGAATTTATACCATTGTATGCATGTGTATTATGGTGCCCAGAACTTGAAATCTATTGATAATGGAGAAGCAACAAGGTAGAAAACATACAGAATCAGAGGCTGTGCTGTGGAAAATTCTCACAAATTTATGGTGTGAAGTATAGTGTGAAGGAACTATAAAAAGATTTTCCTGAATTTAAAATAATCTAAAATTAAGCAATACTCACCAATAACAGAATTTGACTCTGAAACATCTCTAAGCTATTGATAATAAAAAGCACTTTAAACCTAACTTGTTAGAGAAACATTATTTCTAAAAGAAATTTAAATTATAAGATTGTCATTTGAAGAGGCAGAGGTTGCAGCCAAAAAATAAATAAATAAATAAATAAATAAACAAGCAAACATACGGATAAAATTGTTACAGAAGTATTTTAGAGATTTAATTAATAAAAATATCAATATTTTCCTAGATGTTCTGATACTTTTGGTGTTGGTCCATTTTTTAAATTAATAATTTGTTGTAATACCTTTACTCATTTTAGATAGTAACTTTTGTATTTTTTATTTGTAATTTTGTATTAGCCTTTTAAAGAGAATTATACCAAACTTTATGTGTATCAGGCCCAGGACTTACCCATGCCTACAAGGTCAATATTACTCTCCATAATTTACACATGAATTATTCATAAGTGCTGGGTCAAGACTAGAATGTTGCATAGTATCCTTTTTCCCTTACAAAGAGATTCCTTTTGGGAAGATGAAATCAATAAGGAGACACAGAAAAAATTCGATAGCATGCAGAAGACCATATCCATAGATAAAAGGTTTAGAAAAGGATAGGTGAGTTAGCTATTTATGCATTAATTCTGTTGAGTGCCACATTTGAAGCCATTTTGTTCAAATGGACAAATGATGCAATTTCCCCAATGCAGGTCAATATGAAAAATATTCCCTCATTACTATGCATTCATTAAATTGTCTGATGTATGGAATTCCTCTTGATAGACAATATTATTTTATGTATGATTTAGAGTCTATAAAGTGAAAGTCGCTCAGTCATGTTCCGAGTCTTTGAGACCACGTGGACTATACAGTCCATGGAATTCTCCAGGCCAGAATATTGGAGTGGGTAGCCTTTCCCTTCTCCAGGGGATCTTCCCAACCCAGGGATCGAACCCAGGTCTCCCACATTGCAGGCGGATTATTTACCAGCTGACCCACAAGGAAAGCCCAAGAACACTGGAGTGGGTAGCCTATCCCTTCTCCAGGGGATCTTCCTGACCCAGGAATTGAACAGGGGTCTCCTGCATTGCAGGCAGATTCTTTACCAACTGATCAGGGAAGCTTATACAATTTATATTAGAGTCTATATTTCAAGTAAAATGTCTGGAAATTCTTCTAATGCTGAAATTATGAATGTTTGAAACTTCATAAAGTTTTTAATTATAAAAATATTAAAAAATTTTAAGCATACCCTATCATTTTGTTTATAGAGTTTATTTTAGAAATGTGGAGAATTTAAACAACTAATCTCTGAAGGATAATATTCTTTTTCAGAAGTGTAAAACTATTCTAACCTGGATGGTCAAGAAACAAATTGAAAGCCTTTTCTGCAATAGAGTAATTTAAAACCTATTTAAGAAAGAGAATGACCAATCCAGGTAGACAAGACTTGAGTTTATTTATACCATTCATATCTCCCTTCTTGAAAGGACATTTACAAACTTGATTTAAAAAATAAAAGAACTTCTGAATGACAACGTTCACGATTTAATTTCAATATTACAGGTATGCTCTTTTGTGATAAATTATCAGTTGAAAATGTTCCAGTGAAATCTAGTATCAATTAACTTAACACTTCATATAAGAAATCATAAAACATTTATTTTCAAGTCTTACATATATTACTTAAAATAGATACAAAGTTCAATTTGTAATTTTTAGATTTTACTGCTATTTCAAGCTACCTGAAGGAAAATGCCTTAGTGGAAAAAAATATTTTTATTTTTTTAAAAAGTATGACTTTTAATACAAGCGCTATTAGTAACAGTTCACCCTTATGTTATTTAGCAATTAGGTAGGTCAAATAATGTATGATATTATCTTGAAAGAAAAGAAATAATATTTGTTGGACAGGTGCAAGTAAAATAATATTTGAAGACTATTATGCAACTTAGCATCAAATTCTAGAAGTTGATTGATTAAAATATAACATTTAACAAGTTCATAAATAATTGCTGTTTCCATCTTTTAATATTAACCTGAATAGCTGAAGCACATTGAAAACAATGAGATGAGATAACGTAGTAAAAAAAATTGTACATGTGATTGATTGCTTGATGGAGGCATCAATCTGTTAAAATAGTTTCTCATACACGTTTTCCTGTCCGAAAATATAAACTTGCTTGTTTTCCATATATACAAGTATCTTGTGAGATCCTGGATTCTGAAAAGAAAACGGTTGAGGTATAGCACTGAATAAAGCATCAAAATGCATGATGTTTTTGGCTGAAATTCAGCAAAGTTACGGTCAGTAGAGAAGAGTTGCTCGGTATGTGCTTCCAAAAGTCTTCCAGGTTTTGCCCTCTGAGAAATTTGTTGGCGACATCAAATAACTGAACTCTTCAACATCAATATATACAAAGGCATTTTATTATTCATCAAAGAAAGGGAATTAGAGCCACCAGAAATTACAGTTTTATTTTTCATAATACATATATTTATTGCCATCATAGTTCTGCAATTGTCATAAAATTAGAGTCAGATGGAATTCAGAGACACGTGCAAGTTTTGGAAATGGACACATAGATAACAGTATAGAACTGTACATAAAATTACAATTTATTAAACACATTGTTTTAGCACATCCTTGATGGATGGGAATGAGCACCATATCTTTTGTGAATATATATTTTTCTCTTTTTTTTTTTTCTACAGCACCAAAGAAATCCAAATAGGAAAAGGAGAGATGAAAATTGGGATTCAAGAATAAGGCCTGTTTCCATCTCAGCCACACTATCTTATATTTTTATGATTTTCAAAGTTTTGTCATGTGGTTCTGTGCCCACAAGAGCATCGATATTTCCTAATTGGTACATACATATGTAGCAAGTTGTTTTCTATACCATTCTTTTTCAAAACTTGCATGTGGCATAAAATGGGTTGGTGGTACCAAGGTATATTTTCTGTTGATTTCATATGTTCTTTGTCCTAATCTTAGCCAAGAAAACAAACAGGACCAACTTCAAATCCAAACTTCTGATTCTGATCACCAAAGTCATTGATCATTACATCAACGATAGGTACTTGATCAATTTTCGGTGTATTGATTTCAATCACAGTCTTTTCATAGCCTTTTCTGGACTGTAAAGTTAAGAAGAAATAAAAAGTTATACAATCATTGCATACTTCTAACATACATTATTTTTTTCTTAAGCCTCTGAGTGGAGGTAAGAAGGTAAGAAAGAAGAGAATGGAAAACAAATTTGCCATTATCTTTGTAGTAATTCACTCTTCTTGTTATCACTGATGTCACATGTAGTTTTACATTTTGAATGTTGACTGTGTTTAATACTTAGCTGTACATATTCAAATGTTACTCTAATATACTGTACAGCTGCAGAGAATCTTATTGAATTGATATATACATTTTAATATGTGAAAACTGATATTGATACTGGGTCATATCTTTGCATAAATAATATATCCTTACCATTGTTATAATAATTAAGATAGAAATATATAAATATATATATATGTATACACACACACACATAAGCAAATTTTCTAAGAAAAATTTGAATACAGTGTAGGAATTATAATATAAGAAGTCAAAGTATTTCTGTTGCTATGTATTAATTTTATGAATAATTATCAGTACATTATATTGGGAAATCCAAATCACTTGCTCCTTTCAATATACAGTATGTTCTCATCCTTGATCTATGTGTAAGCTACCTACTTTGTTTACTTGTAATTGTGGCTTTTCAGTAATCAGCTAGGAAAACAAGTTTTTTAGGATGCTCTCTTGTTCATTTGCTGTCATGAAATTACCGTATGTGTGAGAAAGACAGTTGCAGAGGATTAAAATAACCAAATGACTGTTTCTGTTTAAGCTCTTGTAACATAATACCAATCAGCAAACCTCTATAAGCAAAATACAAGGTAAGAATTATCTATGGTATGAATGGTATAATGATGATTCCTTTAACTGTCGTTTTAGAGTCATGAATTAAGGAGGCAAATGAAATAAGGCTCCTGATCTTTTTCATTCCAACAATAACTAGCTGTAATAGTATTTAAATATCTGGAATAATTCCATAAAAATAACATATGACCCAATATTACCTTCTGCTGTGGCTTTAAAAGTGTGTCTATATGTATGTTTCAGTTTCTGTATCTGTGTATGTGTGTGTGTTTGTGTGTGAATACTAGTGGTTTCTAATAAACTGTATTTAATACACTTAATACATCAGTGTGAAGCATCGAATCTTAATGACAACTGACATGCACTTCATGAGAGAAATCTGACTGAGGGCTAAAGTGAAAGGGTTCCACATTGCCTCTCACCTCTGTGAAAGAAGGCCACAGGGACTATACTCACCGCACAGCCATCAAATAGGACTTTGATGTAAGGGTTGTTGTCATAGGACATCTCCTCATCATTTGATCCCAAGAACCGAAGTGCTTTGTCATGGCTTCCTGATGACACGTCATACCAGGCGGCCGACTGATGACAGTAGTAGGTGAAGTTCTGCCGAGCAGAGGCAGTCAGCAGCTTCAGGAATGTCATTTGCACCATATTAATGGAATTGCCTTCAACATCTAAATATGAAAGCTGGAAATAAGAGAATAAAGAGACACATAAAGACTCTTTTCTATTATAAAGAATAAAATCACTGTCAACAGTGAATTGAGATCCCAGAAGCATGTGGATGATTCAACAGACCTATTTCTTACTTAATGAAAGAAAGTATGCACCGAGAGTCAGAAGACCCAGATATAGGAATTTATGAAATGAAGATGGATTTTCACCTTAGCTACTAACAATAATACTTATCTTGGAAAGAAAATCACTTTACCTCTATACTTCAGTTTCCTAATCAATCCGTGAATATTACAAAAATGTAATTGTTTTTGCTTGTTTCCAAGAATTCTTTCATTATATTCCTGTACCTTTTTGATATAGTCCAGGGAATTCTCCAGGCCAGAATACTGGAGTGGGTAGTCAATCCCTTCTCCAGTGGATCTTCCTGACCCAGGAATCGAACCAGGGTCTCCTGCATTGCAGGTGGGTTTTTTTTTTTTTTTTTAACCAACTGAGCTATCAAGGAAGCCCTTTTGAATAATAGAGTGGTAAAACAGTGAAAATGAAAATAGAGGAATCTCAGTGAAATGTAAAGGTTAACTATTTTTATGTTTGTTTTCACCTGTTTTCCTAGTGTATCTGTTTGATTGAAATTTTTCAACAGGTTCCTGCATTTTTCATTTTGGGGCCACAGTCTTCCAAGAGGCTTTTGGTCTTCTAATTTTCACCACAGACCTGCCTGTTTGTCTGTTCTTAGTTGATGTAATTATATTCATCTTTGTATCACGGGCACCAAGCATATTGCCTGAGACATGCAAGTGAATATTTGTTGTCAGGAAATACTTAATTTGTGTTTTGAGAAGGACCACAGTCCTAATTTAAAATTATTAAAAACTGTCTCTTTTGTCAAGCTCATAATTTGTTTTACTGGGTATGAATAAACTATCTGGGATTAGCTGAAACATATAAACCTATATTTTAAAAAATTAAGTAAGAAATTTGCCCAGGTTATAGATTCAGTCAGTTCAGTTCAGTCGCTCAGTCATGTCTGACTCTTTGCAACCCCAATTCAATATAAAGGCAGTTATCTGTGGCTTTCCTGCTTATTGGGCTTCCCTGACAGCTTAGTTGGTAAAGAATCTGCCTGCAATGCAGGAGACCCTGGTTCGATTCCTGGGTCGGGAAGATCTGCTGGAGAAGGGAAAGGCTACCCACTCCAGTGTTCTGGCCTGGAGAATTCCATGGACAACTGTCCATGAGCAACTTTTGTTTCACTTTTCCTCCTTATTGTTGATTTACTTAATTCTGATTAACAGTTCAGATGATGAGGATACCTGAGAGGTTAGAGGAAAAAAACTGGGAAATCCACTCTAAGGAAAACAAAACAGCAAAAAATAAAACTACACACAGAGAGCTCTATCTGTGCATGTATTTTTGTCTCATACAAAGATAAAACTGTAACATGGATATTTAATATGTAACTTGAAAACCGAACTAGAGATTTATGATGTGGAGAACGTTACTAATATGTGTAGATTTTTAGAGGATAACAATTGTATAAATAGTCATAAATGGAAAATAACATTTTAAGGAACATTGAAGTATTGAATAATTATCTGAATAAATGAGAAACTTTCATTAGAATACATTAGAATTAACATTTCAAAAACAAATATATCTTAAACAGCTTTTAAATGCAAATTTAGTTTTGGCATGCAATGTTAAAATATCTCTAGAAAATGACTAACCACTGACTGGTAATTCTATGGAAATATTTAAGTAAACATGTGCTGTAATCCATATAAAAGGTCAGTCAGCTCACTTTTTTCCAGATGTAACTATTGGAAAAAACATTTCACATTCCAAAAATTCTTATTGCAATTGAAAACAAACAATAAATTAGATTTCAAGTATAAAGGAAATGAAATAGAGATCCTAAATAGATATTATACTCTCTATATCTCATATTTCTAATATAATCCATTTTCATGCTATCTCAAGTACTTAGTGAAATGCATACTTTATTTGATTTTATTATTTTAGTAAATTTAATATATTTCCATTTATTTTGATAAAAATTTTAGACTTTCTAAAAATCCCAAAATTGGTCTAAGAGATTTAGATAAAGCAGACTAGAAAGTACATGGAATCCTGCTTTGTATGATTTAGACTTTCACAGTAAGGGGCTAGAGATTATATAATTTGAACTTGAGTTATGACGTTTAAGATACACCACTGCATGCTAATGTAATAACATACCAGTTTTCCTCTCTTAAATTCACTAAACCAGCTTCCTGGTTTCTCCTTTGGCCATGATGAAATTCTTACCTGTTGCAAAGAAAAGGAAAGTTAGAAAGCAAGTTAAAATTATAAACAATGTTGTTTATATATTTATCATTTATTTTCAGTAATACTATGATGCTAACGAGTTTTTAAAATGGTCGACCTGGATAATACAAAATGGGATAAAGAGCAAAATTTCAGATAGATCTGTGAATTCCCATTTAGTGAATTTTGAGCCATTTTTCTTTCCTGTTTTCTTTAATTGCTACAAAATAAGGGAGGTGGAAAAGAACCTGGTAAAGGCATACCAAGTGCTGGCTATAGGAGATGTGGGCAGAACTCAGGCAACTCCTCGCAAAGGAAACCCTCCCATTGCCAGTTGGCATCTGCCATCAAGGCAGATAGAAACCTTTAGTAGTTCATAACCAAGGGAGGCATCCTGAAGCATCCAGTTAGTAACTGAGGACGGGATACTATGGAGAAGCCAGGATTAAGCTTGGCAGGAAGCAAGCCTAATCATTCCCTGCCGGGGAAAATGATTAGAAACTTTTATAAATGTTATTATTTAGCTTTGCAAAGATCAGCCAAATATAAAGGTATTTAAGGCCTCACTAGAGGGAATTTGAGTAATCCGGCAAGGGAAGGCATTTCCATTTTCCCACATTTCTCTGTGGACTAGAGGAGCTTTATTATGCGTCCCCACATGCAAAGTGTAGTTGGGAAACAGAAGTTGCTTTGTCTCCTGCTCCTACTATCCATCCTTCACTTACAAACTAAATGTCTCTCCTAAAGAGATTAGTCACAAAGCTACTTATTTTCTTATAAACCTGTGGTTACCAAAGGGGAAATGTGGAGTGGGGTGGGATAAATCAGGAGCTTGGGGTGAACACACACACACTACTATACATAAAACAGATAACCAACAAGGACCTACTGTATAGCACAGGGAAATCTACCCAATATTCTGTGATAACCTATATGAGAAAAGAATCTAAAAAAGAATGAATATATGTGCATACGTATGTATATATATATATGTACATATATATATATAACTGAATCACTTTGCTTACACCTGAAACAAACACAATCTTGTAGATCAATTATACTTCGATAACGTTAAAATATTTTTTAAAAGTTGCTTGTTTTGTCTCAAGGAGGTTCTGTGCCTCTGCATGCCAACTCCACTTACTAACAAGAATGTGATTTATTAAAAGTGCACAGATAAAATCAAAATGTCCCATCTATAAAATGTTTGGAGAAGGTAATTATGTTAGTGCAAAATCTTTTATTAATAATTTGCCTATAGCTTTAAAGACAGAACTCACATATATTGATACTGCTTGGTGAAAATCAAGGAATATGTTTGAAGAGACTATCTGAAAGTACAGAGAATACTCTTATGTTAAAGATTTGTTCTTGTGTATTTTGTGTATTTTGAGCATAAAATACAGCTGCGAGTTCTATCACGTGGTAATTGGAAAGAATACTACTATGCATATACTAAAATCTGAGAATCAGCTGTGTTGTGCCATGGAAAGTCATAGAATTTTAGAGGGCAAGCAGGTGCATAAAGAGTACATCTGGCTAAAAAATAAAAAGTATTTGTTAACTACGTATCTCACTTTGGTGCCTTATTCATGTCTATGCAAATGAAATGCTCTAATTACCCCTGTAAGAAAAACAAATAAAAGAAAATATGACAGTATAATTTTCCTGTTTAGTTCAATATTGCAAAAACATGGCATAAACTGTCAACAGTCACCACCAAAACAGATTGGTTACTTACTCCCTCCGATTTTTTGTCTGGATAAATGCAAGTCTCACCACCAGACGTGAAATTACAGTAAACTTTGAAGGAATCTCCTGAGCAACCTTGGTTGGGATCAATCCAATATTCACCTGAAAGTATAAAAAAATAAGTCATATGCAAATACATTTTGGGCTTTCCTGGTGGTTCAGCTGATAAAGAATCTACCCGCAATGCAGGAGACCTGGGGTCGATCCCTGGGTTGGGAAGATCCCCTGGAGGAGGGCATGGCAACCCACTCCAGTATTCTTGCCTGGAGAATCCCCATGGAGAGCGGAGCGTGGTGGGCTACAGTCCATGGAGTTGCAAAGAATCAGACACGACTGAGTGATTAAGCACAGCACAAGCGCAAATACATTTATATAAAAAAACTGAATACATTATAAGGCCAATTTTATTGGACAAATAAGGAGAAATGAATATTCATTGATTTTTCTACGTGTATCACTTTTATGCTTTTGGTCACATTGGGGTATATGTTTGAATAAAGAATGACCTATTGTCTTGTCTGCCTTGAGCTTTGCGAACGTCCCCATCTTCCTGGAACATCCTTTTTTTTATTCTTAGCATGCCTATTACTTTTGTGTTTCAGCTTAAATGCCTCCTCCTCAAATATTAATACCCTATTTATTTACATATAATAAATTGCAAGTATATTGGGTGGAGATATACTTGACCCTAAATCCTATATGTGTTATTTACTACTTAAGTGAAATCCCGTGGACTGAGGAGGTTGGCAGTCTTCAGGCCATGGGGTTGCAAAAGAGTTGGACATGACTTAGCAACTAAAATAGCAATAACCTGACTATAATGATCATTTATTTTTCCTTGATTTATTTATGGATTTATTTATTAATGATGGAGGTGAGAGTATCTACTTAGCTTCAAGGATCATTCTTTTGCATTACTATATAACAAAAACTTCATTAAGTAAAAGTACTCCTTCTTTAAATGGGCTCCAAATAAGGCTATGTTATATATTTAAATACAGTTTGCTATTAATTGTATTATCTAAATGGTACAGAACTAATTTTATCATGTAAATGACCATGACCATTAATTTGGTGTTAGGTGAGTAATGATGTTAAGTAGTGGAACTAACAAAAAGTTATTCTTTAAGTAATTGACAATGGGGTTATTTAAGAATAATTGGGGGGATAGACTTGATAGATATGTGATGACTACTCTCCTACCATTCTTCATGCTGCCATTTCATTTCAAATATTGATTTAAATTATGTCAATTCACTGATTATGAACTTTAAACAATGTAAAAGCTCAAACTGCTTGGTTTAGTATTGGAACTCCTGAAAATTTAATATCAGTTTTCTTTTTAAAATAAATTATTTAACAAAAAAAATATACTTTTTCTGATTACACCATTAATAATTTCACATCTGGAACCAATTAAATTTCTTGGAAGAAAATTACACAAGAAAATAAAAATCATCTAAGATTTTACCAACTGGAATAACCATTCAATCTTTGTTATTTCTTAGGGTTTTAAAGAATAAATAATTTTGAATTATCTGGTAAGCATTATTTTTATCTCTTCTTAGTTAACATTGTTACTAGATATTCTTTCAAGTGACATATATTTAAATTACTAAGATGCTTTTTTGGCTTTTTGCCATTTCAACTTGCAAGAGATTTCATAGGAACTCTCTAATTTTGGATAGCAGGGGAAATCTGTATCTGTCACACAATGCTATTATAAAACTTAAGGTTTACCTGTAGTCATCATTAGACAATAATAGCCCAAAGGAATTGTTCTTTCTGTTTATCTGTGAGTTTCTACATGAATAACAGTGTCTGACACCAATAAATAAATAAATAAATAAATAAATAAATATTTAATTGTAATTAATTAACACAAAGAATTAATAAAGGCTAATATATAGAAACTGTAGTCCACAGTAGCTTTCTAACAGTTTCATCCATTTCATTGTCTTGAGCATCAAGTTCTAGTTAATCATATGTTATTTTATGTTGTCAGTAAATGCTTATGTTTTACATTTGATATTCAGTCACATATGTATGATTACCCTAGCTAGATCAGAAATGTGGGTCATTCTTTTTATAAATCACTGAATTAATATGAAACTAAACAATATATATTTCAAATAAATATAAATGCAAAGATTTTTGATAGCAGTTTGTAAAGAATCCTTAATAATTATCTGTGTCTCTTTTTAACAGATTGTGCTTAAGACAGGAGACTTTTAAGTTACTCTTTTTCATAAGGAATGTCTGTTCTTGAATTGCATGAAACTTTTCTGTCTATGCTGAGTTATTAGGATCTCAGTTACAATATTTATTATATGATCGATAGTGAAAAATAATGTCACACAAGTAAATAGAGTGACAAAGTATTTCCACTTAAAGTGGGAGATTTAAAATCAGATACAGATCTGCCCACTTTTGGTTTAGTTTAGGATTATGTGGGTTAGTCACTTAAGATACCTGGGACTGTTAGCCTCTCAGAACAGGTATATAAGAGTTTTGTCAAATAATTTTGTTGTTTAGTCACTCAGTTGTCATCTAACTCTTTTGTGACCTCATGGACTATAGCCTGTAGCTAGGCTCCTCTGTTCTTGGCGCAGAGGAGCTCCAAGGCAAGAATACTGGAGTGGGTAGGTATGGTAAATTATCTTGATATTATTACAAACAAATCATTCACTGTTGTTCTTGTTATTGATGGATCAATGAAATAAATTTTTGCCTCAAACTATATATTTCTTAAATACTCTTTTCACCAAATCATTGCTAAACTGATAGGTCGCATGATTCAGTTATGCTACTTAAGCCTTATATATAAATTAGGACATAGGATATAAATATGTAGTAATATGCACATATATATGCACACATCATACCCATTCTATGATAGTAATTACATACCAAAATACATTTGGGTTATCTTGTTGTTGTTATTTTTTAGTCGCTAAGTCATGTCTGACTCTTTTGTGACCCCATGGACTGTTGCCCGCTAGGTTCCTCGGTTTGTGAGATTTCCCAGGCAAGAATACTGGAATAAGATGCCATTTCCTTCTTCAGGGGGTCTTCCTGACCTAGGCTTCAAACCTGCATCTCCTGCATTGGCAGGGGGAGTCACCAGGGAAGCCCTTGCGTATCTATGACCATCTAAAAATGATCTTGTCATAATTTAACAAAACCTTATTTAACAAGACAAAGATTTTCCAAAGTAGATCTAGAATTACAGTGTAAATGGCTTTTTTTTTTTTGTCTACAGGATTTGAATTAATAATCATTCACTCTCATTTTATTTAGAGTGTATATTAAATATTTAACTAGAATTAATGAGCTGACAATGCATCTCAGTAACTTAGAAGCTCAAGACATTCACTTGGTCATGTATTATTAACATACCATCTGGGAAGTCAGGGTGGCTGAGTTGCAGATCTTTGCAAGTTCGGGCTGGATTGGTCTGTGTCCCCATTGGAAACTTCATATGCTCGATGTCTTGTTTCAGGGAATTGAGGGAACCAAATATTTCCTCCATTCCATCATTGTAATCCAGAATATTATCACCTGCGTCTGCTTGCATGCTTTCAGCATGTCTTCTTGTTTTCTTGGGTGACAAGATTGGTAAAGGCTGTATGACTTCACCTGGTGGACCCTGTAAAAGAGATGATGTGCATGTAACTGCTTCCTAAGGTAAAGTATTCTGCAAATATTATTACTGATTATGTTATCTTATAAGAAATTACAGTATGTTTAGCCTTTCAATGTTTTCTCTGTTTTTAAAGCTTTCTCTAATTGCTTATATATATTTATTATACATGAGTGAGTGAGTGAAGTCTCTCGGTCGTGTCCGACTCTTTTCGACCCCGTGGACTGTAGCCCACCAGGCTCCTCCATCCATGGGATTCTCCAGGCAAGAATACTGGAGTGGGTTGCCATTTCCTTCTCCAGGGGATCTTCCCGACCCAGGAATCGAACCCAGGTCTCCTGCATTGCAGGCAGATACTTTAACCTCTGAGTCACCTCTTTGCGACCCCAAGGACTACAGTCCATGGGATTCTCTAGGCAAGAATACTGGAATGGGTAGACTTTCCTTTCTCCAGAAGATCTTCCCAACCCAGGGATCGAACCTAGGTCTCTCACATTGCAGGCGGATTCTTTACCACTGAGCCATAGGGGAAGCCCTTATTATTATACATATATATCTTTATATATAAACTTTGTGAATTCTTTAAAAAGAATCTAGTGGAGATATCGAGGTAGGCATAAAAATCAGATGACTTCTGGACCTTTTTCTATAGAAGTAACATAGCACAGATTTGTGTGGAGATATATTATATATGTTAATTTTTTATTTACTAACTAGTCCTCATTTTCACGTCCTATCCCTGCAACTAGACTTGAGTCTCTGAAGATTAAAACATTTTTAGGTTCTTGTGTTATATAATGAGATATCTATGGTACTTGACAATGATTTATATCACATTTAAAAATACACATTAGCTGGTTCCAAACATTTATAGCTGTATATATAAACAAAGAAGTGCAATCAGACTTGAATTTACATATCTATAAGAGTAGAATTACACCAAATAGTTAATCTGTACTTTTATGGATTGAATTCTATCCCATAAAAATCCATGTGTAGAATTCCAAAGCCACAGTAACTCAGAGGAAGACCTTATTTAGAAATGAAGTGGCTATAGGTATAATTATTAAAGTGAACATGAGGGCATTAGAGTGGTTCTTATTCTAGTATGACTGATACCATTCTAAACTGGGAAAATCTGGCACAGAGACATGCATAGTCCGAAGACCATGTGAAGAGACACAAGAAGACAGCCTTCTACAAACCAAGGAGAGAAGTCTCCAACAGATCTTTCCCCCACACATCACCTCAGAACCAATGTTTCTGACACTCTGGTCTAGGACTTCTGCCTTCTAAATTTGAGGGACAAAACATTTCTATCCTTTGAACCATCTAGTTTTTGATTCTTTGTTACTGTCATCACAGCAAATTAGTACTCATATAGCTTAGAAATAAGTTCAAGAAGAAAGTCGCAAATTTTGTCACATGGATCTAACACAATAGTTGTGTGAATCCTGGTAAATGTCAGATTTAATAAGTGGTAGCTATTATTATCATTATATGCAGTAGGAAAAAAATGCCAAGTATCTGAACTTTACTTTTTATTCCTAGTTAGGTATTAATATATCTTTGTGGCATAGAAGCAGTTGCTTTCATGAAAATGTGATATAAAAATATATGATTTTCTTAAAAAATAAAGCAAGATATTATAATATATAGTTACAGTATCTTTATATTCAAAGAGTGAAGCCAATTTACAAGCGGCCACTTTATTATCTGAGCTACTAGGGAAGCCCAATTAAAAGACACATGTTGGCATGCAGACCTAAGTACTTAATTAAGGTAGTTGCTATTTCCTAGAAAATCAGTACTTTGACAGAATGTGTTTTTTCATTCTTATAAATTCAGAGAAATCACTGGCAGTCTCAAGACGCTAATTGCCAAAGTATTCCTCTCGTTACCATGCACTTACCGGAGGCCCAGGAGGTCCTGGAAGACCACTGTCACCCTTCTGGCCAGCAGGGCCCTATTAGAAAGAATAAGCAACAAGGTAAATGGAGACCAAAGCATCTAAGTAGGCATCACTGAAAAATTTAAATGCCAAACGGAAAGGTACTTACCGTAGAGCCTTTAGTGCCCTTTGGACCTTGAGGACCCTAAAAAATGCAAAAGTGAAAGTAGACAAAAAAATCTAGAGGATCTATGTCTCTTTGATTTATTTATAAGTTAACCTTGTAAAATTCTTCTGTCTTGTACTTACTGGTAAGCCCGGAGGACCAGGTGGACCTATGGGACCGGCAGGACCTGGAATTCCCTACAGAGAAGTTTCATACAAATTAGTTTTTCTCAGTGACTCCATTTTTATATGTTACATAACAACAAACACTGCAAAATTTAGACAGTGAAGACATACAGAAGAATGGTTTAAAATTTTCCATTTTAAATCTAAGAAATAACTTTTGCAAGATAATCTGTATTTTTTTTTCCATTTTGCTGCAATATTTCTCCCTATATATATCTTTATGCTCCTACGGCCTTGAGAATAATTATTTGTATGTGGTGAGGATTCAATGAACATTTGTGTAATTGACAACTGAAGTATAATTTTTATGGTTTCCAATTTTCATAATTTTTGTTTATTTACTCTAAAGTTGAATAAATTTTGTTTTGAAAACATCATTAACTTAAATCACTTCCTTGGTCATGTTAAAGGAATGTGTGCAGGTGTGGGGGTGTATTGATTGTGTGATTGGAAAGGAGTAGGAAAATAAATTATATTTTTACTCACTCCATCTCCCTTTGCTCCTGGAGATCCTTGAGTTCCAGGGAGTCCTCTGTCACCCTTTTCACCTTGTTCTCCTGGAGGACCAATTAGGCCAATTAAACCAGGATGTCCCTTTGAAAGGCAAAGAAATTTTAATGATGTATAAATTGCAACCATGCATTAAGTTATAGTCATAAAATAACTCAAATTAAATTCATGAAATATAAGAATAAAAATACATTAAAAATTTTAACCCTTTCTGAATAAAATATAGGATTAAGAAACTTTTCCTCCTCACCTAATAGGATCATTTACTGATTGTATTATGTGAGACCTTCATTAAGGGTTAAGAATATGTATTATTGAACAAAATGCTTTCTGAAAGTATCACTTCAGTGCTGCGTTTACTTAAAGGGAATTCCTTTAACTAAAAATCCAATAATGACCATATTTAATATTGGTGAAATAAGCAACAGATAATTCATTGCTTTATAAGCATTAGATAATGTATACGTATGGCTAAGTCTTTTCTGTTCACCAGAAACTAAAACAAGATTGCTAATTGGCTATAACCCAAGACAATGCTTTTGGTGCTTAAAAAAATTAAATTAAAAAAAATAAAATGATTTCTATTCTTCAGAGATTTTTCGGTACCTAAGAAATATTTACAAACATAATTAAAAAATATTAATGTCACTCTAAACATGTTTTATTTTCTTTAATTATTTGATGCAATAGAGCACATATATCTTTAAAATTACCATCTGAAGGACAGTCTAGTTTAAAATTTTTATTTTCATGTTTGAAAACATGAAAAAATTGGCACTTTGTTATTCTGTTTATTTTCTGAATAGTTATTTTAGTACAACCATATGCTTTCTCCATATGGTTTCTACAAAGGAACATTGACTAATATAACACTGAGTTCTGGTACATTCTTACATCATTATTTTCTCTTTTCTGAATTCCTCTTGGAAGCTAAGGACTGACAGCATTTTCCTTGGTTAGAATGACAAAGGAATTCCTTGAAATTTCCTTTTGAGTGATTTTAATGTGCATAATTGTAGTCTCTGCAATTAGGATATCAACAGTGTAATAATATATTATTTTATTCTCACCTTTTCACCCTTGGAGCCAGGGTCACCTTTGAGACCGGGTAAGCCAGGAGGTCCCTAAATAATGAGAAATAACAAACATACATAGAGTATGGGCAAATTATATTGTAATGAAAATTACGGGATGATTTTAGCAACTAATTCTTAGTCCTGGCCCCTACTCACAAAAATATTCATAATGACGTCTTTTAAACAAATTTTTAGATATAAAAACTAGTGTACTTCAACACAAACTAAGGTTCTTGTTCTGAAATTACAGCAAGTTGAACTATGCAGGCAGATAGTTTACAAGTAGGTGATGGATGAGAGAAAGGCCAGGATAATACTATACTTGAGTCACTACTGCTTACAACAAATACCGCATCAAGAAACAAAGGCAAAATATAATTTTTTCTCTATGACTTTGAATTATATAGACTGAATTGAACTATTTGAATTATAATTTCAGTAAAGATTTTACCATAGCACTTAAAAATCAAATCGTTTTAACTTTGATCAAGCTATATGATTAGTCTTCACTGTAGTATCTTTTGCAAGGCTACCATAAGTATTTTTTCCCTCTCTAGACAACTTGAGTTTCCAGTGTGAAAGAGCACAGTAAGTATTAGTCCATCATCTTTATGAATTTAATGTATTAAGGGCCATGGATCTAATCTAAATAACATGATGTAATATAAAAACTATGGGTTGAGAATCCGATAGACTTGGAATAGAAACCAGATTCTCTTATCAGCAGTTTAGCTAACCAAAGAGAACTTCAGTTCTCTCATCTGTAAACAAAGGATTATAATCCCTGTCTCAAGGGGCTACTGTTAAATTGCATAGATAAATGCTTTCCTTTCTTTAGTTTCTCAAGGTCTTCTCCTCAAACTGAAATCTTGAATATCAGAGAAAGGTAAGAAAAATATTAGTATAAATTAGTCCTGTGTAACAACAGTGTTTTGGACTGTTATCAGAAATATTTAAATTTGTTTTGGTGGTACAGTGGTCAAGAACCTGCTTCCCAATGCAGGAGACACAGGAGATACATGTTCGATCCCTGGGTTGGTAAGATCACCTGGAGAATGGAATGACAAGCTATTCTGGCCTGAAGAATTCCAGTGGACCCTCTGACTAGAGTCCATGGGGTTGCAAACAGTTGGACATGACTGAGCGACTAACACACTGCACTACATGAATGAATTTGAAATTCTGTAAGTATTGATATAAAAGTGAACAATTTCCCTATATCATTCTATTGACAATAGATAAACTTATTTTTATAGAAATTGCATGCAATTTTAAGTGTAAATGTGCCTAATATCTTCTTGTAAAGAAAAAGTTATTAATCCTCAGATGTAGATTTGTTATCAATTCAGTTCAGATTCTGTTTTGTGTAACTAATAAATAATCATGCTACTTTGTTAAAATAATAATCAAATTCACTTTCAGGAATATTCTAAGGCTAGATTCTAACACGGGACTTTCATCTCATTTGCTAATACTATATCAGAGTGAGTGATCTCAAAGTGTGATCCTCAGACCAGTAGCATTATCATCACTTATTATTTTGAGTGCTTGGATGCTCAGCCATATTAGACTCTGTGATGCCAGAAACTGTGGCCTAAGGCTTCTCTGTTGATGGGATTCTCCAGGTAGGAATACCAAAGTGGGTTGCCATGCCCTTTTCCAGGGGATTGTCCCAACTCAGGGATCGAACCTGCATCTCCTGCATTGCAGACAGATTCTTTACCACTGAGCCATCGGGGAAAACCTTTGTGAACATATTAGAGAAGAAAATTCAGAGGCTTGTCGAGACTAACTGAATCTGAAATTCTGGAGTTAGAGACCAGCAATCTGTTTCACAGGTTTATTATTCATTAAAGTTTGAGAAAAATGATTCTGTGGCATTAGGTCCAAATCTGTTAAATCAATATGAAAATCAGAATAGCATAAAGAATGTCATTTATGTTAAAATAAAAGCATTACTTATTTAGTCCTACTAGTTCAATAATTTTAAGATTAAGTAAGTATATTTGCACCAACTCTTTTCTGTTCTCATCAGAAAGGCCTGGTAAATTATTGGTTAGGAAATTAATGTCGCCTAGTAGCACAATTTTAAAGGAATAATATAAATGAGTAATGAAATAATTCCTTGATGTCATGTGACCATCAGGATAGATGCCAAACATTCTATATGTAAGCACAAGGTGACATAAAAATGCATAAAAAATAGTTCTAAGAAATATGTAATTTCATAAAAGAACCATATACCTGAACCAGTAGCCTGAACCCACTTAAAAATATTGGTTAAATTGACAAATGTCAGTAAAAAGTAAATATATTCTTTAGATTGAAATACAAAAGCTATTTAAAGAGGCCAGATTTTTTTCTTTCTTTCTTCTTATTTTACATTCAAGCTCTCTCTGGTAGGCGATAAACTTCACAGAAATTTTGCTATAAGTGGGAGAACTAATAGGGATGTCACTTGATGAACACTGATATTCCAATCACTGCTTCATTCAGCATCTCAGGTCTACCACTCATTAGTCGGGTACTCCTGAGTCTGTTCCTTCTTATCTCAGAGCTTTATTTATAAATATATTCTAATAATAACTGTGTTAGAGAATTGTGATAGAGAAAGAAAAAACAGGCCTAGTAAAGCACTACATATAGTGAAGTATATGGAAATATGAATTATTGTTATTTGTTTCTGATATGCTCTAGATGGTTATCAATCAGCTTTCTCATGACATTCTAATAGTAAAAGCTATAATGGCAAAAGAAAGAAACACTACAGATTCTAAATGCTCAGGGTAATGGGAAACATACTAGAAGTTATTTGTGTTTGTAATGCTTTTAAATCATTTCTATAAATATTTTTCATGAAAGAGTTATAGAAATGAATGTTAATTCTTTTAAGCTAATAATATCATAAAATTGCAAACTATATCTAAGGAGGCATTTGCCAAGCAAAGTCAGTTTCTTGTTTTCATCAGTTGGAAATAGACATTGGCAAGTTATGATGTGATAGCAGTTATAAAAATCCTCTGAACCTGCAACATATCAAAAATATCAACTCTGCATATAAAAATGTTATTTCAGGTACACATATTTTCTATTTCCTCTTTAGAATATTGTAAATTGAAAAACCCCATGAAATACATAATTCATAAGTAATAAAGTGAAAAGGCAAACAGGGATGATACATTCTTAGGTGTCTAGAATACACAATCAAGTATTTTCCCCTGCTGTATCATTCTGTACACAATATTTGCTTTAATATGCATCTCAAAATTCTAGTGCATTAAAATTTAAAGAAAATTCAGATCCTACTCTTTATTTAGAAAGTAGTATTGTAAAATAACATTTAATTTGGTGAAAAGCAAATGTTCTGTGATTTAAGCTTGCTTAATCATTATGGAATGCTACACATCTCAAACCTGTTTACAGATAAGTTAAATGTAGCATTTAAAAATTTTAAATATAATTCGGTAACCCATCCTACCATTATTCAGCAATTATGGCTTAAAAAATAATGCTATCAGATTATTTTACTTATCAGCATGTAAAAAGAATTAATGTATGATAAGGTAAACTTGTACAAATACTAAACAATTTTTCAGCTACACTGGAACAAATAGTTCTTAAAATGAAAGATTATGAAACAAAATAAATGTTTAAAACTAAAATAGATGCTAATTATGCCTTAAAAATAAAATAAAAATTAATATAAAATTATTAAATCATATTTATTTTGACTATGCAGCAGAGGGAATATAGCAACAATTACTGTTCTCTAAAGCACTCAATTTTATTCCCATTTGATTTTTTATACTTTCTGAAAAACAAAACAAAACAAAAATAACACAACAAAAAAGTTCAACTTCAAAAACCCTTAAATAAAATTCTTTATACAATCTCATTATTGTTTTTAGCTTTCTTTTTAGCTTTCACATATACTGTTTATCTACTTTCAGTTTCATATGATGATTCTGAATATTTAACTGTATATAAAATTCATGCATATGTAGAAGCTTAATTTTTGCCATGAGAAATATCTAAATTTTGAAGTAATAAGTAAACATTGTACCATATATAAACTCTAGTAGAGCTGATCATATAGAATGGTGAGATACCAGCTATCATTTTATGAATTTTAAAATGTTTGTTCTTTCTTACCTCAGAGCTTTATTTATAAATATATTATAATAATAATTGTGTTAGAGAATTGGGATAATTAAAGAAAAACCAGGCTTATGAAAGAACTATATATAGTGAGGTGCTAGTTATTGTTGAGTCTGACTCTTTGCAACCCCATGGATTATACCCCACCAGGCTTCTCTGTCCATGGAATTCTCCAGGCAAGAACACTGGAGTGGGTTGCCATTCCCTTCTTCAGGGGATGTTCCCAACACAGGGATGGAACCCAGGTCTCCTGCATTGCAGGCACATTCTTCATCTTCTGAGCCACCCAGGAAACCCACATTCAGTGAAGTTGAAACGAAATGTTTCTTTCACTGTAGCCCAAAGAATTCCCAATCCAAATCTTAATATAAAGTTGTTAAATTGTTACTTACATAGCAAATGGTCTAAGTTGCTTCAGTTCTGTTTTGTTTTTTAGGAATAGCTCATTTTATCAACGTGAGAACCCCGTGGATAAAAATATATTAATATCCCCATTTAATTCATTTTAACTTCATAACATCCTATAAGATAGATGCTACTTAAATTCTCATTTTACAGATGAGAAACCTAAAGCTTAAAAAAATTGAATAACTTTCTTAAAACTCATTCAGGTTGAAAGTTGATGACCTTAACCTGCAATCATGATATGCTACTTTTCGCTCAAATCCAAAATTGCCTTTCTTAGTTGAACTGAAAAGTTCATTAAATTGTTATAAAATGCATCCTGAAGATGATTTCTCCACTCATCCTCATCTCTTGAAGACCAAGTAGCATTTTCATCAAAATTAGCACAAACTGTTTGATGGTATGAAAAATCTACAACAGATTCGCATTCTAAATACTCTCTGATAAAACAAACAAACAAAAAAGCAGCCAGAAAAAGAAATGACACACATGTTCCTCAGTTCTGTTGCTTTCCATTTTACCGTGGAAAAGGGTGTGAGTTATTTAGCTAACATTCAGAATTATAAAGTTTTGCAGGCTAGAATCAGGTGGTATGTCTGATGGTTTTATTTTTAATATTAGCTGAAGGAAATCTCCAGCTTGATGCTTTTTATTACATCTGGAAAAAGGTCAGAATACTTACTGGAAAATCTGAAATGACCAAAAAAATCTTTGGCAAATTTTAGGGTGGTATTAAGGTGGAGTATTTTTTTCCGAGGCTATGACTCTGTGCACTTAGGAATTTAGCATATCTAAGAAGAGTATTCTCTAAATAGTGATGCAGACATGGAGCTGATGATCCTATTTTGTCAAGTCCCTGTTCCAAAGCCAGTGGGGTCATGTGCAGATTTGACAATCTTCTCAAAATTTGATAACTTTTATCTATTTATTAAACTAAGTGATCTTTAACTTTTCAAAGCAAGTTAAAAAAAAATAATCTCCATAACACTAATACCTGGAATGTTAGAGGAAATTTTTGTGATATTTTTACAAAAAGAAACGGCCACGTTCTCCTGAATGGTTAAGATTGTGAACACTAGTTTCAAGGCCTTTCTCAGCACGTACATATATCTGAGGTAGTTGATATATTCATGAGAAGAGGCAGTTTTGTAAAATTTCTATAGACAAACCTGACTAATTAAACTGATATACATTATACTTGAGGGGTTTCCCAGGTGGCTCAGGGGTAAAGAATCCACCTGCCAATGCAGGAGATGTGGCTTTGATCCCTGGGTCGGGAAGATACCCTGGAGAAGGAAATGGCAGCCTACCCCAGTATTCCTGCCCGGGAATCCCACGGACAGAGGAGTCTGGTAGGCTGCAGTCCGTGAGGTTGCAAAGAGTTGGACACAACTGAGTAACTGAGCACATTATACTTGAAGAGCGCTAAAGGTCTTGTTTCCTGTTTTAATTAATCCCTTTACATATTACTATTTTTGGACACTGAAGTTCAAATGTCTCTACCATGAGATAGAATCTGTCACCTAGTAGGCAATAATTTTAAAAGCAGGTCTTGGAGTCTCACTTTCTGCCTAAATTTTATAGCAAGGTTAGCCTCTATGAACTATATGCTAGTCAGCTAAATGCTTTATTGAATTTCTCAAGTGTGTTGTTTGCATATACAGTTTATGATAGTAACCAAGCTTCTGTGTTGTAATAATTGTACCTCTCTTCACTCACGAGGGTTAATGCTTTATCTTTCAGCCCATATGACTCATGAACAGAACAATTTATTTGGTGAAAGAACCACTGTATGCCCGTGCCAATGCTATTCTTTTAAATGAAGTGCCAGGAAACTAAGTGTAATTGATGCATTTAGGGGAACTGTCCACATTTGGAAAAGAACTGGCTGGGCCATTAGTGGCATTTTATTCAGAATGGAATTTCTTTTTTTTCATCCAATGGACATAAGATAGGAAAGATCTTTTGATCAAGGGCATATTTTCCAAGTAACTTATCAGTTAGAATTATTTTCCTCTTTTTACTTTGGTCTGAGTAATACACTTCCTTAAATACTCTACAATATATAAACCAATTTACCAGACAAAATTTTAGGGATTCTAGCTTATAAACAATTTCGTTTCTGGAATTGTAACAACAGAAAAATGTGGTACTCACCAAAGGACCAGGTGGCCCATCTTGGCCTGCGGCTCCAGGGAGACCCTGTTCTCCCTGTGGAAAAAAAAAAATGACAGATTTTTTAAATTAACAAAAGCAGACATATTATTTTTCTTTAATTTTGGTAATGCAAAAAAGAAAGCAAACATCACCTATGAATTCCATCACATGGAGAACATCTACAAATATTGTAAGCAATTTTTGAGTGTTTTTACTTGCTGTTTGTATGTCTACATGCACATACACACACACACAGATGGATGACTGCGTGTATAAAAGTCTTACATCTTTGAGATCTTAGGGCTTAGCTTTCTATTCTACCTTTATAATTTAGAATTTCATCATGTACTTATTAAATAAATGACATACTTAAATATTCTCACTGGCTCTGGCTTTAATTATTTACATACTATTTACCATATACAATAATTTATATAATAATGTTGACATAAATATTTTCATCCATAATTTTTCTTAGAAATAAGACATTATTTTCAAAATGACAACTTTCAGCACAGATGCTCACCACAGGGCCAGGGATGCCCCGAAGACCCTCTGGACCAGGCTTTCCAGCCGGTCCTTGAGGACCAACTGGGCCAGTTTTTCCTGGAGGACCCTCAGCTCCTGCTTCTCCCTGTTAGAAAATAAAATATGTGGATGCATTAATAATGAAGATAGACATTTTATTATTTTATGAGAAGTACTGAAATAGTTGTTGTCCAATACATACATGAGGTTTGCAAACAGGATACCTAGAGTGTATGTTTTACCTTAGCTCCTTTTTCACCTTGTCTTCCCTCTGCCCCTGCAGCTCCAGGAGGACCCTACAAGCACAGAATTGCACTTAAAATACATATAGCATATAAAAACAGTACAACTGAGATCTTATTTATAAATACCCCAATTTAATTGGTGAGATTCTAATACATTGTGATTTTCTATAGCAATTTAGTTTAAGAAACTGAGAAAACTCAAAACCCCTTTGATGTACAAATTTTAGTTAGAATATTAAGCACAAATGAAGCGCAGACTGAGTAGATTACAGATAATCACATCACAATAATGTAAGGAGACAATAAAGATAAAAATTTTAAAGAAATGCTAGTGCTTAGTCACTCTTAGTGTGTTAAACACTCAGTTATCCTTTATTATGTTGTATAATTAGAAATTAATTGAGGGTTTCAGATTTGATTTTCATCATTATATGTGTTTTAGACTGGCTCCTTTCTTAATCTCAGAATATCCATATGTTACACATTTTCATAAGATTATTTTCAAACTGGAATAGTACAACATTTAAAATCTTATTGGTCAACAGATACTGACTTTTTATTCTCTGACATTATATAATTCACATAATTTAGTGGCATAAAAATAGCATGACTTTTACAAATCTAGTATTAGAGAAAACAGAAAAAAATCTTCACACTCCACATGTCATCCAAAAACTTAATGACATACTGCTATTTGCATAACTTTTGTATAGCTGCATGGATTGCTATGGAGAAATGCTAATTATTATATATATTTAAAGATTTTCATAATGCTCCTCCACACACACACACACACATATAGTTTTCAATCTTTGTGAGGTATTGGTCTACCTATTTCTCTTCAGTTCTTTTTTACTAGCTATGTGACTTTTAACCAATTATTAGTATTTTTGAACTTCATTTCTTTCATCCTAAAGTGTTCAGTTCAGTTCAGTCGCTCAGTAGTGTCTGACTCTCTGCAACCCCATGGACTGCAGCACACCAGGCTTCCCTGTCCATCACCAGCTCCCAGAGCTTACTCAAACTCATGTCCATAGAGTCGATGAAGTCTAAAATATTATTAATAAGAATTCTCTTGTTATAGAATTATTGTAAAATTTAAATGATGCAACACATGAAGTATTTTGTGAACTTCCCAGTTGAGCAGTATCAAATACAGGTATGGAATCTAGTGTTTAAGAACCTAAAACCTGGACTCAGACTTCCTAGATTCAAATCCTGGCTCTGCCATCCACTAGCTTTGTGATCTTTGGCTAGGTACTGTGAGTGATTCAGTTTACTTCTCTGCATAATGTGTATTATAATAGCAGCTATCTCCCAGCATCATCATGAGAATTCAATGAATTGATAAACTTAAAGGGTGTATAACAGTACGTGAGTGATAAAAACACTACAAACATTAGTTATTGCTTTTATTATTACTAAAATGATTGGCTATTGTTATTCTATATAAATTCAATTAAAGTATTTTACCAATATTTTTCACCCTGTTGGCAACTTAAGAATCACGGCAAATAAAACTGACTTTCAAAATACATTTACAAATATCATTTCAACAGATTTTTTATTTCATACTTTTCAGGTTTATAACACCTACAGGATATGAACTCCATCTTTTAAATTACTTGTTGTAACTAGAAAATTGAAGTCAGCTAAAAAGAAATTCTATACTATGATCCTGTACTATATGGTCAGATCTTGAAACTTGACATTCAGATTTCCTTCTTACATTTTCTTCATCATCAGTGAAATATAAAACTTGACATTTCTAAACTTCATAACAAATAGGTAAAAAGGAATCATTTATATTACATAACTTCAATATAATAGTCAAGGTATCAAAGAAAACAAAAATTTTTGAAGCTAGAAATATGCTATAATTCCCACTGTATATAAATTTTGTTCCTATTCATTATATTTAGGCCATTGATATTTTCACTTATGGCACCTCTTAGAAATCTTTCAAATCAACACAAGCAGGGCATTTGGTTTGACAGTCCAGTCAGTAAGAGCGCTTCTGCCCTCTTACTGTGGTGGGATAAACAATGTATATATTCCTAGCAAATTCATTCTAAGACATAACAAATTTATGACTGGATTATAAAATATTTATTTCACTTCCACTAATTCATTGATATTTATTATTACTTAACAAACATTACGATTCAACCTGAATCTTAATTGTGCTGAAAATTTTTACACAAGTTCAGACATAAGTACAGGAAGTTTAAAAAGAAAATTAATGATCTCTAGGAAATTGTAGTATTTCATTTATCCCCAGACTTTCCTGCTTTTCATTTGTTTACTTAATTTTTGCTATGAATTGTGTTCAAAATCATCCACTAAGATTGAGATTGGAGTTTGGGAAGAGTAGAAGAGACAATATTAATTGGTGGATGCAAGGTGAGGGAGGATGAATTTCTTCCAGATGCTTTATTAATATTCTACTGGTGAATAAATGCTAGCCTTTCATTTGGTCTTTAAAATCCACATTTAAAATGAGTACCAAGCACTTCACGAAATTCAGAGTTCTGTGAACTAATTTCTCTCTGAGAGAGGCAATGAATATATCATCAGGAATTATTTTCTCAATATTATCACTGTAGCTTCATCTATTATTAGACATTCCTTGTTCCTTGACCCCAAAATAAGAAATGTATAAGTTCTGTAAGCAGTCTCTTATTTACAATTCAAGCAGTAATTTGTTAACAATAATATAGGCATTGAAACTTAAGTGTATCTTTTGAATTTCATACTATTTATGAAAGAGTACTTCTCCATAGAAGCATAAGCTTCAAATATTTCTTAGTGTTAAAGAGCTGAGTCATATTTTTGTGCACAGATGGTAGCTAAACTTATTGTGATGATTATTTTACAATGTATAAAATATCCAATCATTATGTTGTACAGTGAAACTAATATAATATTGTAAGTCAATTATACATCAATTAAAAATATTGGTATGATGGCTAAAATATTAACTTTTTCAAGTGTGAAAGTGTTAGTCTCTCAGTCCTGTCCGACTTTGTGACCCCAAGGACTGTAGCCTTTGTCCATGCAATTCTCCAGGCAAGAAAACTTGGAGTGGGTTGCCATTTCCTTCTCTAGGGGATGTTCCCCACCCAGGGATGGAATCTGGGTCTCCCACACTGCAGGCAGATTCTTTACCATCTGAGCCATCAGGGAAGGACAGTGGGTAAAATAGCCATAATGACTATAATTTGGGGAATAGAAATGAGATCAATGAATAATGGGCTTTTCTTTATTCTGTGAAGATTTTACCTTACAATAGTGACATAAACATACTAACTTCAAGATTGAATTTATACCCATGAACTTTATAATACAGAAAATATATAAATATCCAGCTTTAGAAAAAGCAAGTCACCAGCAATCTAAAATGTAACAAAAATGTTGCATTTACTACAAGGGAAAAAGGAAAATTTGAGTTTAAAAAGCCTAGAAAATTTAAATACAAGTAAACTAGAGCATAGCCACAAAATTGTGATTTAATAGAAAGTTTTTTCATCCCAAAAGGATTTCTTTCCTCTTTGAATGAATGCCTAATGTCTATCCTGGTGGAAATCCACATTAAATGACTCTGGTCTGTTCTTTATCTCATTTTCCCCATTTTTCACTTATTCTTTATATTTTTTTCTAGATGAAACAGGTTTATTTTTAAGAAAGACTAGAGTGAAAATGGATACTGTAGTTTTTCTAAGAGAATAGGCAGTTTTCTTAAAAAAAGAAAACTAAAAATGCCTATGAACAAATTCTTGTTTTAGTCACTTCTTTCTCAGATATCTGCATAAACAGAGAGGCAAGGACTTAATGCAGTGACTTAGTTGCTATACTATCATGAAGCAATGAATGTTTTGATTGGAAAATGTCTCATAAAACACGATACAACAAAATAGGTTCTTGTAAATCAGTATCACTGCTATGCAACATTTTTCTTGCTGTGAGAAATATACATTATATAAGATATACAATGGGCTTCTCGGGTAGCTCAGCTGGTAAAGAATCCGCCTGCAATGGAAGAAACCCCGGTTCGATTCCTGGGTCAGGAAGATCCACTGGAGAAGGGATAGGCTACCCACTCCAGTATTCTTGGGCTTCCCTGGTGGCTCAATTGGTAAAGAATCCACCTGCAATGTGGGAAACCAGGGTTCAATCCCTGGGTTGGGAAGATCCCCTGGAGAAGGGAAAGGCTACCCACTCCAGTATCTTTGCCTGGAGAATCCCATGGACAGAGGAGCCTGATTGGCTACAGTCCATGGGATTGCAGAATCGGACACGACTGAGCAACTAACACTTTCACTTCACTTTCAAAATATATGATGTATATGTTTATAATAGCCAGGACATGGAAGCAACCGAGATGCCCAACAGCAGACGAATGGATAAGGAAGCTATGGTACATACACACAATGGAATATTACTCAGCCATTAAAAAGAATTCATTTGAATCAGTTCTAATGAGATGGATGAAACTGGAGCCCACTATACAGAGTGAAGTAAGCCAGAAAGATAAAGACCAATACAGTATACTAACGCATATATATGGAATTTTAAAAGATGGTAACGATAACCCTATATGCAAAACAGCAAAAGAGACACAGAGGTACAGAACAGACTTTGGGACTCTGTGGGAGAAGGCGAGGGTGGGATGTTCTGAGAGAACAGCATTGAAACAAGTATACTATCAAGGGTGAAACAGATCACCAGCCCAGGTTGGATGCATGAGATGGGTGCTCAGGGCTGGTGCACTGGGAAGATCCAGAGGGATGGGATGGGGAGGGAGGCAGGAGGGGGGATCGGAATGGGGAACACATGTAAATCCATGGCTGATTCATGTCAATGTATGGCAAAACCACTACAATATTGTAAAGTAATTAGCCTCCAACTAATAAAAAATAAACGGAAAAATAAATAAATATATTGGGAAATCTATTGACCAAAAAAAACCCAAAAAATATGATATAGTCTTTTCCACTATTCACATTTTACAACATTACTCTACAATTTGCACAATCTTCCATACATGCTGCAAATAATTAAAACTTTCTTAGATGCCAGAAATGTACTGTGCCTGGAAAATGTAAGAAAAAGGGTGAAACTCTAAGAAATTCACAAAGTTTAAAGAGAGAAGACAAAATTAACAAATGCAGTACATTGTAAAACACAGGGAGATGAAATAGGTGTACAAGAAAGGTACGCTGATCTAGTTTGGCAATAGGAAGGCTTTCCTAAGAACCTAATATCTGATCTTTATCTTAGGGTAGGTAGATATGGAAGGGATTTTCCTTATAGCATTTTATCTTCTAACCATCCACATCCATGCATAAGGGCATAGGCTCATATATGTTATATATGAGCATATAAAATTGGTTAAAATTTCCTCTATATTTCTATCAATTAATAATATCAGTTATTGCTTTAATTTTTTGTCAATTTTCCTTTGGCAAAAATGAGATAAACTCCTTAAAATTCCATTTAGTATATGCGTTTTCAAATTATAATATTTAAATCAGTTTAGTCATCTGTAGATTTTTTTTTCAATATAAGGGTTTTGAACTAGCTCTTGGTTTCAAACAGCTATAATGATAACTGGAGCATTAAAATCCAATGGCCTATTGATATAAACTGTAGTCGTCTAGTGCCTTAAGGAAATATATGTTTATTCTCAAGTATTAAAATGCATGACAGAAGGTACATGTACCACAAATGGCAACTTAATTTTCCTACCTGTTCAATAACTGTTAGAATGATGTTTCTTAATATCACTGCTCCTCACAACATTCTGATCAATATTCTATCAGGAAAGTTTATTATCATTTATTTGCAAGATTCCCTCAAGGGAAATAAAATACTTTTCAACACATTTCTATTCATTGCTATTTCTGCTATGAGATGTTATAGCAAAATTGTTACTGATCTACTTTTGTGTTATGTCCAATGTAGGGAAACAAAGGATAAGAGAAATATTAATTTCCACAAATTACATACAAAGCTGACTTAAAATTATACTTTCCAGATGAACTAAAGGGAAATAAATGGTAAGGAAATTCCATATTCAATTAAGTAGTAAGTGTATAGATCAGATATTATAATTATTCTATAGGAATGCTTTTGCTGTTTCCACAAGGGTAATTTTAAATGCTTTTGAACTGTGGTGTTGGAGAAGACTCTTTGAGAGTTGCTTGGACTGCAAGGAGATCCAACCAGTTCATCCTAAAGATCAGTCTCGGGTGTTCATTGGAGGGACTGATGTTGAAGCTGAAACTCCAGTACTTTGGCCACCATCAGGAGGAGCTGACTCATTTGAAAAGACCCTGATGCTGGGAAAGATTAAGGGCAGGAGGAGAAGGGGATGACAGAGGATGAGATGGATGGATGGCATCACCAACTCAATGGACATGGGTTTGGGTAGACTCCGGGAGTTGGTGATGGACAGGGAGGTCTGGCGTGCTGCAGCTCATGGGGTCACAAAGAGTCGGACACGACTGAGCGACTGAACTGATCTGAATTTTAAATTGATTCTTGCATCAAAGACAATAACTGCCTGCTGGCTGAATGCAAAAGCTAGCAAAGGCAGAATTCTACCCACTCCAGTATTCTGGCCTGGAGATTTCCATGGACTGTATAATCTATGGGGTCGCAAAGAGTTGGACATGACTGAGCGACTTTCACTTCACTTATCCCTTCTGCCTCAGGAGTTTGTGTTCCTTCAGTACATAAACAAGGTGATTTCACAGACATACAGCAAAGTTCTAAAGTACTTCCTTTGCACATTTCTCAAACTAGGTCTAGATCCCTGTTGCTTAGCAAATTCAAGTTATTGAAATTATATGCAGTCATCATGAATTTAATGCTCTGTTTTCTGGCAGTAGTTGTCATAGGAAATTCCTTTACAGTTTATGTTACATGATTTTATATGTATTTACATCAAATAAATAATACAAATATGTATCCACCTCAACAGAGTCACAGTATTCTATATTTAAAAAATGTAATTAATGATGAAGTTATAAATTCATTGCTAATGAACTTTCATGTCAATTTACAGAACTCAGAAATTAGAAGAAAATGTCTATCTTATCTGTACATTTTAATTAATATGCTTGTTTCATTTATAAATGATGCCATAATTCAAAACTTGTATTTAACTCCTTAGGAAAAGCATTCACTCTTTGAACTCTTGATAAATTCAGATACTAGATGTGATGATTTAAATATACATTTATTAATTTAATTTCACTCCAGCATTGGCTATTATTTTGCCCACTTTATAAATGAGAAAATTGAGACTCAAGGAAATTAACTTATTCTAAGTTGTATTTCTGGGCTTCCCAGGTAGTACTAGTGATAAAGAACCTTCCTGCTAATGCAGGAGATTTAAGAGATGGGGTTTAATCTCTGGGTCAGGAAGATTCCCTGAAGAAGGTCATGGCAACCCACTCCAATATTCTTGCCTGGATAATCCCATGGACAGAGGACCCTGGCAGGCTACAGTCTATATGGTCACAAAGTGTTGAACACAACTGAGTGATTGAGAATGTATGTAAGAATAATAGCCCAATGGTTGTTTTGAGATATATTTCTTTTTCTATCAAGACTATGCTTTTGGCCTGCTAACAAAAAGAAAACAAGCAAACAAATAAAATAATAATAATTATGAGAAAGAAAAGGAGGAAGAGGAGGAGAAAAGTTAAAACAGGCACTTGGTCAGTGGGATAAAATTGTATTCAAAGACAATATTCACTACAAACTAAGTTCATTCCTGGCAGAGAAGTGTTTGGTTGTAAATATTGACTCAAATTTATATCCTGAGTGCATGATAAGTCATTTCAGTTGTGTCTGACTTTTTCTTATCCCACAGACTGTAGCCTGCCAGGCTCCTCTGATCCTGAGAGACAGAATTAAAACCTGTTCATACTCTGTGTATAGGAAGATGTATAGTATGAATATCTCCTAATATAAAGCTATCATTAGAAAACAAGTGTGGCCCCAATTGCTCTGTGCTTTTGAATTACTGAAGAGAAAATGAGACTATGAAACACATTTTAATGTTTACCACATATTTTGTTCATGGAGAGGTTAAAAACTAGATCAAAGAAGGTGCAGGAGAACACTCGATATTGATAGAAGACCTGCAAGAGGCAGGTCTACAGGATTGTTTTATTATAAAAACAGTATAGTAATAGGGAAAAGGCAATAAAGCAAATCTCCTAGGTTCCCTAGTAGCCAATATTTTGAACAAGATTTTTATATTTCACTATAGTTATTTTTTAAAATACAGCCATTGTTTCCAAATCAGAGTAGTTTGACAGTGTAAAACAATCTAACATGCTGATTTCTGAGCTCATACTATTGATACTGTAATAAGGTTTCTATAATTCTTTAAAGAAGCCCTGGACTTCAGACGACACCATGAGCTGAAGTTTAGGGTATCAGCAGAGTCTTTTAAAAAGTCTGCGACATTTTTACAGAGCAGGAGATCTAAGCATAGAGGTGTGAAACTATTTTTCACTGTGACAGATTAAACCTGTCAATTAAAGTGTGTTTAACATTAATAATTATTTTGGCAAATTCAGGAAATTATTCTCTAGGACTTATATATTTCAGTACCATTATAATGTTGCCTGCAGCTTATATATATTATATAAATTTATACACAGAATGGATAATTAGTAGATATTTCAAATAAAAAAATTTTTAAACTTACTCTTTTACCAGGAGGACCTGGTGGGCCAGCCTCACCAGATGGGCCAGGAGGACCCTATAAAATGTGAAAAAAATATCTTTTAAGCAATTTTATGAGTATTATTTTATGGCTTCCAGCACTGTTCAAAATCTGGAATGAAACCAACACGCTTTTTTCATTTCTCCACATCTATTTCCTGGAATATCTCAGCCCTATTTCAGATACTTAAACTTCCTCCAGATATCTATAATTAGAACTGGTAAATTTATATGGAAAACTTCTTCATATAAATAGAAGAAAAAAGTGGAATTGAATTCCTTCTATTTAAAACTGTTTTTTAAGTGCTAATTTATATCTGACATATATCCAATCAATGTACGAATTAATAGAATCATGTGGTTAATAATTCTATTCATATCACATACATCTGTGAACTATGAATCTGTATCTCTAACTTTATCTTGTGCAACACTACCCTTTATTATGCAAAGGAGAACACAACATGCTGGGATATGACCCACAAGTCTTATTCACACAAAATAAACCTATATATCTTTGACTGCAAACATCCAGTGGATATGACTCTAGAGACAAAGTTATGTTGAGTGCAGTTTGTCTTTCACTCCTACTTAAGTAAGCATCCTCCTTACTTCCTCCTTAAATAACCACATGTGGCCGAAGCTACATTAATTTCCCAAATTAAAAATTAAAAAAAATAGTCCAATAATGCTGAGTTCCTTTAGGTTAGAAATTGAAGTAATTCATCCTAATAATAGGCTGATAACCTCATTTTCTTCATCTAAGTCTCACTTGTGACTTTAAAATGATTTTCCATTTAACACAATGGGAGAGATAGTTGAATGTGATCTGGTGTGACAAAATCACTATTATGATACAGCTTTAGTTTTTATTACAAAGGCTGTGCTTATATTTCTTAAATCGTATCAAGTAAGAAACATTCCATGGAAGACTGAATTTAAACTGGAGTTCAAATATGACTGATAATTCATTAAGAAAAATATGTGTACATTTAGCTATGCTTTTGAGAGCCTGATTACTTCTTTAAAATATCTTGAGACTCTGCAGAGACTAAATAAAATAGTGTTCTTACTTACCGGTTGTCCAGGATCTCCATCTTCACCCTTGTCACCACCAACACCATCTTGACCCTATAATCAGCAAAAGAAAATGAACCCAGGTATTTCTCACTATTAACTCACTTTTATCAGAAAAAAAAAAAAAGATATGATGTACCAGCTTAGATAGACAAGAGTATCATTATATTCTTTCAGTTGTTTTCTTTAAGAATTATAGAATCTTTTACTATAAAATTTATGAAATTTCTCCCATATGAAATTAAAAAATATATAGTATGTTCTGAATATAAAGAAAGGGGAAGATATAATTATTATACAAGAAGAGTGCATCCTTTAACTATGAACAAATATGATGCAATTTGAGATATCTGGATTTTAGAATAGACCAAGGTAAAAGCAGAACTGCTGTAATTTTGAAAGAAAAGTAATGCTGCTACTCAGATAATTAAAATGTACAACCCAACAAACTCTGGAACACTAACCCAATGAAGAGATAATAATAATCATGCAATGCAAGTCTCAGTTCAGTGCAGTTCAATTGCTCAGTCGGGTCCGACTATTTGCGACCCCATGAATCGCAGCATGCCAGGCCTTCCTGTCCATCACCAACTCCCAGAGTTTATCCAAACCCATGCCCGTAGAGTCAGTGATGCCATCTGGCCATCTCATGCTCTGTCGTCCCCTTCTCCTCCTGCCCCCAATCCCTCCCAGCATCAGGGTCTTTTCCAATGAGTCAACTCTTCGCATCAGGTGGCCAAAGTATTGGAGTTTCAGCTTCAGCATCAGTCCTTCCAATGAACACCCAGGACTGATCTCCTTTAGGATGGACTGGTTGGATCTCCTTGCAGTCCAAGGGACTCTCAAGAGTCTTCTCCAACACCACAGTTCAAAAGCATCAATTTTTCGGCACTCAGCTTTCTTCACAGTCCAACTCTCACATCCATACATGACCACTGGAAAAACCATAGCCTTGACCAGATGGACTTTTGTTGGCAAAGTAATGGCTCTGCTTTTTGATATGCTATCTAGGTTGGTCATAACTTTCTTTCCAAGGAGTAAGCATCTTTTAATTTCATGGCTGCAGTCACCATCTGCAGTGATTTTGGAGCCAAAAAATAAAGTCTGTCACTGTTTCCACTGTCTCCCCATCTATTTCCCATGAGGTGATGGGACCAGATGCCATGATCTTAGTGTTCTGAATGTTGAGCTTTAAGCCAAATTTTTCACTCTCCTCTTTCACTTTCATCAAGAGGCTTTTTAGTTCCTCTTCACTTTCTGCCATAATGCAAGTCTAATAGTTTTCAAATATACAAATTTTTGTTCTGGTACATGTGGCTACAGTTTACATCTGTCTTTTCTTCCTAATTGTGGGGATCCACTGAAGTAATTAAGGCTTTTCTTTAATTATTAACTGGGAAGATTCCTCATAAAAATAATTCTTTTGTTTTCTCATGATACTTACTGCAGGGCCAGGCTCACCAGGGGGACCAGGATCTCCAGGAAAACCAACAGGACCCTAAGATAATGTTTTAAAAGGAAATAATAAAAAATAGTTTCATATAAAGTCATGATATTCTGAAACTTAAGAGGTAAAAGTCATGGCAAAACCATACAAAATATCTCTCTTCTCCTGCAGAAAAATTGTTTGAAATGATATGATATATGGAATTTAGAAAGATGGTAATGATAACCCTATATGCAAAACAGAAAAAGAGACACAGATGTACAGAACAGACTTTTGGACTCTGTGGGAGAAGGCGAGGGTGGGATGTTATGAGAGAACAGCATCGAAACATGTATATTATCAAGGGTGAAACAGATGACCAGCCCAGGTTGGATGCATGAGACAAGTGCTCAGGGCTGGTGCACTGGGAAGACCCAGAGGGATGGGGTGGGGGAGGGAGGCGGAAGGGGGGATCGGGATGGGGAACACATGTAAATCCATGGCTCATTCATGTCAATATATGGCAAAAACCACTACAATATTGTAAAGTAATTAGCCTCCAACTAATAAAAATAAATGGAAAAAAATAATTAAAACAAAGAATAGCAAAAAAAAAAAATAAAATGATACGAATTGAGAATGCTTATGAATATATAAAATGAAGAAAAGTTAGCCTCACCAACTATGGGTCAAAGTCTCATGATTTCGAGTCTTTCTATGAAAAGTTTCAAGTAGCTTTGCCACAGATGTCACTTTAAAGAGGACCAAGGTCACTCACCGGATTACCCTTAGGGCCATCGTCACCTGGCGGTCCCTTAACACCAGGAGGTCCAGCAGCACCTGGTGGACCAGCTTCTCCTTTCTCTCCTCTTTCTCCTTTGGGACCCTACACAACATAAGAAAAACAATTGATTCTCTTACAAGTTTTAAAACAGCTTCTTAACCTCAGCATATTAGGTCAGGCACTTCTCTGCTGTGGGAGCTTGTCTCCTGCATTGCAAGATGTTTAACACCATCCAGGTGCTTATTACGTAGATGCCAGCAGTTATCCTTCCTCCAAGAGTGACAACCAAAAATGTCTCCAGACATGGCCAAATGTTTTCAGGAAGTCAAGGTCACCCTCAGCTTAAACCAATCTAAGCTAGAATAGTACAATCCTAATACAATTCATATATAATCACTTGATGTAGCAGGGTTTGTTCATTTCTTTTGTGGATAGTCCACCAAAGATATGTGCAATAAATATCTTACAGTTCTTAATGCTCTAACTTATGCACATGTAATATTTTTTAAATTTCTGTGTGAGTCAAAAATATGCAGAAGATAGGCAAAATTATTAAATAAAAAGGCTCTGCATTTGTGATGATTCTTAATGGATTGGAAAGGGAAACCAAGCAACTGAATCGCATCTAGGAGTTAAGTTCCATGTTTAAAATACTCTGAAAGAAATATCTTATCCCTAAAACACTATATTGACAATAAGCCAGCACTTACACCTGTGCCTGCTTCCCCAGGAGGCCCTGGGTTCCCTGCTTCTCCTGGTTCACCCTGTAAAGAAGGGAAATGAGTTATCAGAACACAGAAACGATGTTTTACATTTGTAAAACTGCCTTCAATGATGACTATGACACTTTAAACTAGCCCTTAACTCATTATGTTGTTTAAAAAGCAGGGACAGCTTTGATAAAAAGAAGAAACTTTTTCAGTTACTGACCTTAATACTTTATTTCTCACAACTGGGGAGATATTAATAGAACTGAATATGCTGGATGCTACAATTCTCATCAGTTAGTTAATAGCCAGAACATTAAGCCAAGTTACCACCAAACCACACAAAACAGACATTCACATGTTTCCGAAAAACTGTGTATTGTGTTGCATCAATATTCACATTACAATTAAGTTTATGGATTAAACAATTTAAAAATGTTTTCTTTCTAAAATATTAAATTGCTCTAATCAAACAATTTGGTAGTATTTTGATAATCCTATAAAATTAGTTAGTAGAGGTCTGAAGAGGTCTAAAGTGGAGCTATAAATACAAAAAGACTATTTGTAATATGCATATTGATACTTAGATACTAATTAAAATTTCTCCTTTTGAGTCTATATGTATATATATGTGTGTGCATATATATATATATATACATATATATATATATATATAGTTAAGTCACTAGGTCATGACTGACCCTTTTGCAATCCCATGGACTATAGCCTGCCAGGCTCCTCCATCCATGGAATTCTCCAGGCAAGAATGCTGGAGTGGGTTGCCATTTCCCTCTCCTGTGTGTGTGTGTGTGTGTATATATATATTTCCTTCTCCAGTATATATACTTCTCCAAATATATAGGTAGTTTTTATGATTTCCACATATAGATATGGATGGCTATTTTCTGACTCAGTGGAATAATAAATAAACCTCCTAGACTAATAGGTTTTCTCTTGTGAAAGTCTGTTATTAACTCCTCATACTTAGAAATGCATACAAACATAATATTCTGTTCAAGTAATCATTCAAGTGAAGTAATACAGTACATTGATGTGCCATGCATGTTTCTATACAAAACTTGCAGTACTAGAAAATCTGAAGTAAAAATTATTCTAATTAAAAAAAAATGAGGCCTGAATTTCCTTTAATTTTTAACTTAGCTATTTCTAATGTTCCTGGCACAAACCCTCTGTTCATGAATTGGTTTGAAATCAAATATAAACATAATTCCAAAGGAGAGACTATTTTGTGTACACAATTTCTTATTCTTTGAGAATATGCACATATTTTAACTTTTGCAATTGTCTGCATAATGAGGGAAGAGATCAAGTACTTTCTAAGAATTTATTAGTACTATTATTGTGTATAAATTACTTTCTCTCAAGATAAGTAGAAAATATTTCCAATTATCTTGAATAAACTTTACAAGTAAAATATTATATTTACATTATTTCCAAAGCAATGAATCATTCATCAATCCCAGGATGATGGAATAAAATGTAGGTAATATTTTAAGAGTCATTATTCACATCTTTGAAAAAACTTAAGCGGCTTGCCATTCAAATCAACTGTAAAATGTCCATATTAAATTCGTTATATATAGAATGTATATAATATACTGCATAACCTCAATCAGATGGAATTTAAAAAAGCCAAGCTCACTCAAGCAGAGAGTACATTGGTGGTCACTGGGGGTTGGAGATTGGGAGCCATGGGGAGATGTTAGTCAAAGGGTTCAAAATTTCAGATACTCAAGATGAATAAGTTCTAGAGATCTAATATGTAGCAGTATGACTAAATATATATGAAAATTACATTTTTGGTTACAGTATAGACAAATGTGCACAATATAAATAGCAATTACTTAAGATGATATTATCTTTAAAGGTCCCATTTAAAATTGAAAAGGGATTGGAACAAGATTACAAGTAAAGCAATAAAACAGTGTAACAAGACTGGATTATACAAATTAAATATTTCTACTATCAACAAGGCTAACCATGCTTATTCTAAGTAATAGTAGTATATTTACAATAATGTAAATTCTATGAAGACCACTGGCATATGAAAGAGGTGGTAGATTATACATTTATTATTACTTATCATTTAACCATTTTATCCCATTCTGTAACACACTTGTTCAGATTAAAGCCCCCTTCAGAAGGGACAGCAAATTACTCTGTCTAAATTCATAAAACATGCATTCATTGTTTTGAGGAAAACACTAAAGTACAAAATCCATCTATAGCAAATATATATTACACAGAAAACAAGTTAAATTTATTTAAGCAAAGTGCAGCATGACTAAAGTAGCTTAGCTTTTCTTTTTTCTGTTGAATTTGGGACTGAAAATAAATTTCCAGCATAAAAGTGAGAAAGCATTAAAATCAAATCAGATTCGATCTCAAAAATCTATAATCTACATCAAAGTACACCCTAGATTCAAAGTATAGCCAGAATCTATACTCTAGATTCTGAAGAAAAGAAAAGAAAATTAGGATTTTATTTCTATCTTGCTGTCACATAGAAAAGTTTTTAAACAGAGACAAATAAAACTCTGTTTTTTTTTAGTACAACAAATTTAGATGTTTTAATTGTAAGAAGTCAAACACCTATCTTGATTGACCGAATTATTCTATGAAGATGCAAAAGTGGCCAGATGTTACCAGATAGACTTTAAGCAAATGGAAACAGTATGGGAAGGGAATTTCCCAAAGCTCCAAACATCTGGCATCCATGCTTATCTTCTAGAGTAGGGCAGAGGATAAAACCATTAAAGAAGCAACTTAAGTACTTAACAGTATTCCCACTGTACCCAAAAGCTTTAGGAAACAAAATAAGTTGAAAAAGTTGTAAAATGGTTTTAGAATTTGCCATATGGGCAGAAAACTAAAATTAGAGACTAGTCCTCACAATTATTTGTTCAGTATTAGAACCAAAAGAAGATGATGCAAAAGGAAGAAAGAGGAAAGGTGTGGGCTACCTTCATCTGTCTATTACTGTGATACCATCAGATAGCAGTCTTCTCTTCTGTTAGTCTTCCTATGACAACTCAACTCAAAGAAAAGGTTCTATCAATTCCATTCTCAATTTATCTGCATTTTTTAAAACAGAAACTTAAAATTTAAGAATATAAACCAAGAGTTAGTCAATCAGAATTAAAGCACTAGCCTTCTTATGAAGTAAGAATTAGATGAAAGTGAAAGTATTAGTCGCTCACTCATGGTGTTTGACTCTTTGCAACTCCATGAGCTGCAGCCCACCAGGCTCTGCTGTCCATGGGATTCCCCAGGCAAGAATACTGGAGGGGGTTGCCATTTCCTTCTCCAGGGGAAGAATTAGATAATAACTTTCAAATATTTCTAATTTAGTAATTAAGAAACTATTTAAATAGGCAATTATATAAAATTAATTATAATCAAAATGCTAGAATGTGGGTGTTGGGAAGAAATAAACACTAAAGTACTAGATTCTCAACCAATTACATATCTTTTCTGAGGACTAAATCTTTTAACAAAAATAAATCAATGAGTATAATATATGATGCATCAAAATTTTTGAGACTAAACAACAGAATCACTTTTATGATTAGGATAAGTCTATACTTCTGATATTTATTATCAAAACTGAAACAAACACAGGAAATTTCTAAATTTTTTCCACTGCGTAATTTATGGCATGACATTTCTACGCCTCAAACTGACGAAGAATTTATTTTTTTAGTAAAGCAATATCAATGTTAATTTTCTTGAAAGTTCTTTTAAGAAATGAGAGTGAATGTATAAATAACAAATCAAAGAATCATTTTATCATTTTTATAAAAAGGAAAAGCAGATATTTTAAATAAAATCATTTTCATGATAAAGGGAAACTATTCAGAGCCCAGATACTATATCAATGCCAACTATTTTGAAAAGTGCCAAAGACATAGTATTACTAATGAAAAAATAAAGTAAATTGAAGTCGCTCAGTTGTGTCCGACTCTTTGCAACCCCATGGACTGTAGCCTGCCAGGCTCCTCCATCCATGGGATTTCCAGGCAAGAATACTGGAGTGGGTTGCCATTTCCTTCTCCAAGGGATCTTTCCAACCCAGGGATTGAACCCGGGTCTCCTGCACTGCAGGCAGACTCTTTACTGTCTGAACCACCAAGGAAGCTCAATTAGTAATGAAAATACAACTCCAAATATGACCAAATGAATGATTAATTCTTTTGTATTGTGAAGGATTCTTTTCTCCCGTTTAAGTGAGCTGCATCAACCAATCTCTTCTATTTTCACTAGAATGTTACCACAGACACGGTCTAATCAAATATACCTGGGTTAAAGTGGATCTTGATTTAGTCACTTTCTATTGACAAAACCTTGATGAAATTACTGATATTCTCAATATTCTGCTCACTCAACCTAAATATGTGGATAAAATATTATCATCGTGGGGTGGTTGTGTTAATTACAAGGAGTAATCCATTTACACCACTCAGCACCATGACTGGCAATAAAAAATGTTACACCTCTAAGTCATTTTACTTTTAATTTATTTAACTATCACAGAAGATGATATAAATACGTGCAAAACATTTAGAAAGACACAACTATTATAAGCACTTAAAATACTAACTGATATTATTAAAGTCCCAAATTCTTGCTACCGTAACTGTCTATCACTGCATCCCTTACCTTTTCTCCAACACCACCAACTGAGCCAATGGATCCTGGGGGTCCTTGTGGTCCCTGTGGTGTAAGAAAGGGAATACAGTTATCCTTACTCTTGTAATAAGATATAAATTCATAAACACACATCCACTTGTTCTCAAAGAGAGAAATATGTGCAAGAATATCTCAAGTCATTTGAAAGATGAGACAAGATGATGAACTTTATGGAATTGTCAAATGTACTGGATAGCAAATAATTTAATTGTTTTAAATTGATTTTCAAATGCACCAGAATTCTGGAGATAAAGCAGAAGACTTTCCAACTCTAGTCATGTCAGTTGATACTTGGAACATAATTTCCATCTCTCAGCCAATTGAGTAGATCAGATTTAGAGGATGGTTTTGCAGATTTTCTTAGTGGATCAAAATATGACTGATTAAGAATACTACAATCCATGCAAAAACAATATAAACCATCTCTTAGTCTTTAAATTACTTAGGAGAATTAAAACCTAAAAGCATTTTTATTATTACATCTGCATGTAATTTATTTTACCTAGTTCTGGCCTGCCAGAATTAAAACCAGGAATAACAGAAGAGCAATAAAGACAAGAATAAATAACTTGCTCTTTGTGAAAAGGGAAAGTCAAATGGAAACAGAACACCAAAATCTATAAATTTGTTAATAGTAACAATAAGATAAATATGACATTACATTCCTATAATATTAGAACAGTCAGTCAACAGTTAAGCTTGGGGGAGATCATTTATACAATTAAGAGGAAACATTTTTTTACAGGGTAAGAAGTACATATATTATCATGCCCATGTTACTCTGATATATTCTACAGAAGAAAATACAAAATTGCAAAACTTTTAGATAAAGGATGTTTGGAACACAGACCTAAGCTAGTATAGTCAAGGCAATTACAAACCATCTCCTCAAGCAGTTGTAAAAGATAAAGGGTTAAATCTGAAACAATTCAGCAGCAGTGTAGAATTATTATGTGCAAGACAGTAATTTGAACCGAACAATGCAGTACTTTAGTGAATATTTTTCACTCAATATATATTTCTCACTAAATATATATTGCATGTAAACTTTGTACCCATATTATATTAATATTTGTAGGAACTAGCTCCCTACAAAGCCTTTCTTTTCCTTTAAATAAAATGGAGTGAGTAAATGACCCTTGAGCTACTGTTCATGTAAACATTTCAAAGGAGTGTAATAATTATCCCCACTGTATTTTAAATACTACCTGCCATTACATAATATCTATATAACTCCAAAATAACTAACATATTTCACAGTCTTACATCAGCTCCATTAGGACCTTGAGGACCTCTTGGGCCTGGAGGACCAGGTGGACCCTGTAAGAGAAGAATATTAATGTTTATGAAGACCGAACTCAAATGCATTCCTGATATTTTCATTCTGTGATTGAGAAAACAAAAAGAAGCTTCAGCCTGCCAAATCAAAGTCATAAAGCATATCAGGGTTGTAAGTCATTCTTGATGGATACATCATGTTAGCAAATGCTTCTTTACACATAGATATGGGGAAATCAGAACTGCAAGAAGAACAATTTAATTAAAAATTATAAAAGTCTATTATACTATCCAGTACAATGAATTCATAATACAACTAAAATATTATATGCCAGAATATACTAGAATGCCAGAGTATAAAGTGGACATAAAGTTGGGAAAACAAACAGTGCTTGAGTAGATTTAGAATTCATTAATTCTATATTTTTTATTTGTATATTTTTACTTTTTTAATGCCAGCTCTCATGTTATATATGCTAGAACTGGAATAAGATTAACTGTTTAGTTGTCATCCTTAAATCAAGGTTCTTGCTCCTGACTATGCATTAAAATTACCTTTGGACAAATTTTGTAAAATACTGATGGCCAGAACCCCTTACTTCAAGACTGTGTTTAAATTCATCTGTAGTAAATCCCAGGGCATTAGTACTTCTTTAGAGGTCACAATTTATTCTCATGTCATGGTTGACTATTAGCTATTAGCTATCACCATAAGTCAGAGAGAATGTATTACTGATTCAGCGGACCATAGCAAGAGTATTCAGAGAGAAGCTTGCTATGCAGCTGAAACTGTTTAGGGTATTAATTAATTTTTTTGAATGGGCAATGTTTATGTTTTTTGTTCCTTATAAAATCTAACATGTAAGTATAAGATTATCAAAATATGTATTTTGAAGGAAGCAAATATTGGAGGCAATGTTTATCAAAGGGAAAGAGCAATTAGGAAATGTATTCATTCCATTATAGATGTCAATGACCCTGGCTTATTTTTTTCCTTACAAAAATAGTTCTTGATCAACAAATATATGTATTTTAAATTTTTAGCTGAAATATTAAATTTAGAGCAAAAATCCAGAATCAATAATTGCATATTATTATGCCAAAGCATTCTGATTAAGATAAAATCCCTCATTAAATTAAGAATTTGTTTCAAAGTATAATTAATTTTTAATAGTGTGTTAACATTTGTTAGTTACCCAAATCCTGGGTAACTATTATCTATTATTTACCTGTTTCACATCAAAGGCCAGAGTTAAAGCTAAAGACTAAAAAAAAACCCAAAGTGTAGCAGTTTATATATACCTAACAATACATACACAGAGAAATAAAACAGATATAACAATACATCAACCAAAGAATGTGTCATATGTGTGCACAACATTATTCCAAACAGAGAAAAAGGAAAGATAGAGAAATATTCAAGACAGTGAGAGAAACTTTAAAAGTGTCAGGTGCAAGTCTGGGTGAGGAACAGGGAGGCAACAATCTGAAAAGTCATTACCTTTAGGACTACTTTGTTCATATTAATAAACCTTGAGAAAGATACAAGTAATGTGGAAATTCACAATATACATCAATTCTAGAAAATAAAAACTTACCATGGGACCAACATCCCCATTTTCTCCTTTTTCACCGGGTGGGCCTGGAAGACCCTAAGAAAATATAAATAGAGAAACAGTAAAATTCATTCATGTATTTAAAAAGAAATATTTGTCCAATTTCTCGTATAGAATTCAAAGTTAAATACAGCTAAATAAGAACACGGAATTAAGACTCATAAACTATCATCTGTCAAAATACATATAATGCAAATATTGACTAAATATTAGGGAATCATATATGTACATTCACAAAATTCACACTTTGAGTAGTATTATACTTTTTGATTTCAATTACAAGAACTAAACACATAATTTGTTCTGAGAATTTATAAATACCTAATCATTTTCTCCATCTTTTATGAGTAGTATATGGAATTAACACTGCAAAAATGTTTTTGAAAAATCTTGTTCCAAATTATTTTAGGACACCTTATCCTGGTGAGGATTTTATAGATAGGAACAGTTAGACAAAACTCCTTTGAAAATAAATATTCCATCCAATATATGTCCAGGGTTACAAATATCTTCTGAACTCTTGACCTGTTAATTCCACTTCTGGATCTTAAAAACTCATAAGGCCATGAGACCTGATATATTACACTTCCTTTATTCACTCAAATCTATTTCCTTTATGTTCAGTTGTAGTGTAATAGCTTTAGGAGAGGTTCTATGCTATTGAATAAAATCAGAGCAGCTGCACTCAGATTTCACCTGGCCCTATCCTTATGGGCCAGCAAAAAAAATTACTGTACTCCCTCTTGATTTTCCTAATTCTCCCAGCATATCTGTTTATATTTCCTCTTTTATATTACAAAACTTTGTACACATTTGAATCATATACTTAAAAACACATTTGTACCACTTGTTTGCATACTTATACTCATGGGATGTCAAGGTTGTATATTGTCACCCTGCTTATTTAACTTATATGCAGAATATATCATGAAAAATGATGGGCTGGATGTAGCACAAGCTGGAATCAAGATTGCCAAAATCACTTCAGATGGTGACTGCAGCCATGAAATTAAAAGACACGTGCTCCTTGGAAGAAAAGCTATGACCAACCTAGACAGCATAGACAATACTTTGCCAAAAGCAGAGACATTACTTTGCCAAAAAAGGTCTGTCTAATCAAGGCTATGATTTTTTCAGTAGTCATATATGGATGTGAGACTTGCACTATAAAGAAAGCTGAGCACAGAAGAATTGATGCTTTTGAACTGTGGTGTTGGAGAAGACTCTTGAGAGTCCCTTGGACTGCAAGGAAATCCAACCAGACAATCCTAAAGAAAATCAGTCCTGAATATTCATTGGAAGGACTGATGCTGAAGCTGAAACTCCAGTACTTTGGCCACCTGATGTGAAGAACTGACTCACTGGAAAAGACCCTGATGCTGGGAAAGATTGAAGGTGGGAGGAGAAGGGGACGACAGAGGATAAGATGGTTGGATGGCATCACTGACTCAATGGATATGAGTTTGAGTAAGCTTCAGGAGTTGGTGCCGGACATGGAAGCCTGGTGTGTTGCAGTCCATAGGGTGGCAAAGAGTCGGACACGACTGAGCAACTGAACAGAACTGAACTCATTGGACATTGCTCTTTCAGGTCAATCTTTTGTCTCTAACAACTGGCAGAGCATCATGGAAAAATTGAGATTTTAATGAAATTTTGAATTTATTTTTTAATTAATTAATATTAATTGGAAGCTAATTACTTTACAATATTGTAGTGGTTTTTGCCATACATTCAAATGAATCAGCCATGGGTATACATGTGCCCATCAGCAGACTAATGGATAAGAAAGCTGTGGTACATATACACGATGGACTATTACTCAGCCACTAAAAAGAATACATTTGAATCAGTTCTCATGAGGTGGATGAGACTGGAGTCTATTATACGGAGTGAAGTAAGTCAGAAAGAAAAACACCATACTGTATACTAATGCCTATATATGGAACTTAGAAGAACTGTAAAGATAACCCTATATTCGGGACAGCTAAGGAGACACAGATGTATAGAACAGTCTATTGGACTCCATGGGAGAGAGCGAGGGTGGGATGATCTGAGAGAATAGCACTGAAATATGTATATTATCATATGTGAAACAGACCGCCAGTCCAGATTCGATGCATGAGACAGGGTGCTCAGGGCTGGTGCACTGGGATGACCCAGTGGGATGGGATGGGGAGGGAGGTGGGAGAGGGGTTCAGGATGGGGAACACGTGTACACCCATAGTTGATTCATGTCAATGTATGGCAAAACCCACTACAATACTGTAAAGTAATTAGCTTCCAATTAAAATAAATAAATTTAAAAAAAGGAAAAAAGGTAATCTTGGATATATGATATTTTTATCCTTATCTTATTATATTTCAGTTTTTAAATGCTGGGAATAAGCCATTAAATTGTTTTTGTGATGTACCAACTCCATATGATTCTCAGTTTGGAGAGAGGATACTTTACTGAGTGTATTTGTAAACTTTTTAATGTTCTATATATTCATTTGTATGAGGAAATCTTAATTACTGATTTATAACAACATATACCAGAATTTCATTTATTTTTTTTCTCATTTGTAAGTTAGATGTCTAGGAAAATAGCCTATCATATGTACTTCTTAAATGGTTATCATCAACTGATGCTAGCTTCTAGAATTACTAAAGAAGTTCCTAAGAGGAAATAGCCAGGTAGTGTTTCCAATTATATCCTGCTTAAAAATAATCTGAAAGAGGTCACCAAAATGTTAGGTTCCAAGATCCACAACCAAGGAGATTCTAATTCATTGATGGAGAACATGAACTCAAATTCTTAAAAAGACAAGTAGATTTTTAACACAGATGAAATAAACGTTTCAGCTTAAGCTCATTTCCTTAAGTAGTAAGCATTACAACGTAAACATAATTAAGCTCTTATAAACACCACATAAATTAACAATCACATTCCTTATCTCCCACCAACTGTAGTGTACAGTGCATCTGATTTATGATCTCCAAATTGAATGTTATATAAATATTAGTTCATAATTGTATTTCTATAACACGCCTAGTCTGCATTGCTGTTTTTATTTATGCATATATTATTATTGATATTAGTTCAGTAGAAACCACCCAATAGAAAAATACTGAAATATTTATCTCTTTTTATGAAGTTTGATTATAGTTCAAGTTCTTCCGCATTGCAGACGGATTCTTTACAGTTGAGCCACAAGGGAAGCCTGAGAATACTGGAGTGGGTAGCCTATCTCTTCTCCAGCAGATCTTCCTGACTCAGTAATTGAACCAGGGTCTCCTGCATTGCGGGGTTATTCTTTACCAACTGAGTTATCAGGGAAGCCCCAAGTTTAGACAGAATATTCTTATTATTCAAATTAGTAGAAACACAATGAGTCAAATGCTTTTCTTGCGGCAACTAAACGTGCAAAATGGCACTCCAGTGTTAATCAGTTTTCAATGTCACAGCTCTTTCCTAAGGGGTAATTTATGCATAGAGAGATTCTGCTATAAGGTCTGTTAATTTAAAATCATTTACCTCTTAAATGATGAAACAAATGAATTCAGGCCAAGAGCTTTCATTCTATATGTGTTCTTCATTTGTAGACAAATAGTAAGCGACTACTACATTTTTATTATTTATGTCTAATATAATTGCTAACATCTATTCTGCCACAAAGACTCAATTAAAGGATGCAAGATGCAATTGTGAGCATGTTAATTACATTAGCATCTTTTCAGATTCCTGATTTAAAGAGGTACTCTGGGAAAATATAATCAATTTTGGGGGGAATTGATTTCTTGAGTCACCTTCATCAAAGATCATATTTCTTACTCTGTGTAAATGAAGGCTTTTTAAAATATAATATTTTGTAAATATAAGTTACAAGGTACCTTTTTTAATCATGAGAACTGAATTTCTTAATTATGACCTTATAGAATTCAGAATAATCAGTTAACTGAACAAGCAGAAAATGAATGGTAATATATACATCAGCAATCTAATTTCTAATGCCTTGTTATTTTCAAATATATGTGCTGCTCACATATACTGATATATATTGCTCAGGATTGCTTATTTATTATCATATAATAAGTATAAATGTGGCTTCCCTGCTTTCTCAGAGGTAAAGAATCCGCCTGCCCATGCAGGAGACCCGAGTTCAATCCCTGGGTTGGGAAGATCCCCTGGAGAAGGAAATGACAACCCTCTCCAGTATTCTTGCCTGCAAAATCCCATGGACAGAGGAGCCTGGTGGGTTACAGTCCATGGGGTCGCAAAGAGTTGGACACAACTTAGCAACTAAACAATAGCAATAAGAATAAAAGGGTTAAATGAAAATATGATATGACTCTTATACTACCCAAGTTGAAAAGGAACTATTTTGGCAATAAAAAAATGTAGAAAATTACAATATTATGTTCACTGGTAGACATCCATTGAGGGCTATAACAATAATTGTTATATTTTAATAATGTAACATAATTCTATACATAATAAGGTACTTAATATTAAACATTATTATGAACTAGGTGATTTAATCATTTCTAAAATTGCTAATGTGGCATAACTAATATCCATATGTACCCAAATATCATTTAAAACAAAATTTTATGATCTTTTAGAGAATCACTAGGTAAGTATCAAATAAGCAAGTGGCAGAAGAAAGCCAGACGTTTCCACAGTTTGTAGGAAGCAGTTAACTATCTACTATGCAATGTTTTGCCTAAGAACCCAGTTATAAGCTATATTTAAAGACAATTTCTTGTTTTAGAATGTAATACTTCCTAATGGGCTTACTAAAATACAAATTATTATTCTAAATATAAGAAGTTATTTTAAAGATTATTTTAATCATTTAAATTATTTAAATGATTGAAGCAGAAGCTCCAATACTTTGGCCACCTAACAGGAAGAACTGATTCATTGGAAAAGACCCTGATGCTGGGAAAGATTGAAGGCAGGAGGAGAAGGGGATGACACAGGATGAGATGGTTGGATGGCATCACCGACTCAATGGACATGAGTTTGAGCAAGCTCCAGGAGTTGGTTATGGACAGGGAAACCTGGTGTGTTGCAGTCCATGGGGTTGCAGAATCGGACATGACTGAGCGGCTGAACTGAACTGAATGTTAATTTGTTTATTTTACCTATTGTGAAAGTGTTAGTCGCTAGGTCCTTCCTGACTCTTTGTGACCCCATGGATTGTAGCCTGCCAGCATCCTCTGTTTACAGAACTGTACAGGCAAAAATACCGGAGTGGGTAGACATTCGCTTCTCCAGGGGAATCTTCCTGACCCAGGGCTAGAACCCAGTCTCCTACATGATACGTAGATTATTTATGGTCTGAGCCACCAGGGAAGGGAAGCCCATTTTACCTCTTATTGATTAACATTTGTTGTTGGCAATTTCTGTTAATAGTTACAATTTTTTTTGTGTGTGTGTGTGCGTGCGCTCAGTCACTTAGTCGTGTCTGACTTTGCGGCCTCATGGACTAGCCCACCGGCTCCTCTGTCCCTGGAATTGTACAGGCAAGAATACTGGAGTGAATACCACTTCCCACTCCAGGGGATCTTCCCCATCCAGAGATGGAACCAGTCTCTTGGGTCTATTTTACTGGCAGGAAGGTCTTTTACCACTAGCACCACCTGAGAAGCCCCAGTTGTGATTAATAGTTTGCTATTTCTCAAAAGGCTCTTAGTTTCTGCTAGCCATCTGGAATACTAATTTTCCTGCTATGAGATGTGAAAGAAGCTTTCTAACATTGTGCTTTTAAATATACACTTAAAGAAGCTTGTCATTCATTTTCCATATACAATGAGAATGAAGAAAAGCAGTATTAAACCTAAGGTGGGGCTAAATAATCTCCAGAAGCAGAAACCAAGGCTGATGCAGTTTCAGAAAAATTAATAGTAATTGGTAAAAAGCAGTTAAAGTTCAGATATATGTTTAAGTAAAATGGTCATTATACCTAAAAACCAAGTTTCTAGCTAGAATAAGGGACCTGTGCTTTGTTTTACATCCACCAGAAAACCTGGTGTGAGAAGCAAGTGGGAATGACAGGGTGTGCAATGCAGAAAACATCTCACCTGAAGACCTATGGGACCAGGAGGTCCTGGGAAACCTCTGGCACCCTCATCACCTTTTTGTCCAAACATCCCCTGCTGACCTCTGGGACCGGGCTCACCATCACCTCCCTAGGGAAGACCAATACAAATGATCACAAACTGGAAAAATCATAATCCTGCCATAAGACATCATAAAAATTTAATCATTTCTCTTTTAATCAAAGTTGGTCTATTATAAGCAACCAAGTAATAAGTAGGTAAAATTTACATTATCTGCTGCAAATATACAGCAGATAAGTTTGTTTTGCTTTATATTATTTGATTATGGAATATGACTGATTTTGACTTTTCTCATTTTTACCAAGTGAAGTAAGAGCTATGTAACAAGGGAAAATAATGTTCAGAATTTCCTACAAATTAAGTACTTCCCAACTGGTTATTAGCTATCTTCCAATGAAGTCACAGTGTTCTTTGCTTATAAAGATCAACTTGGCTACCTATATTAGATAATTTAAACTTGATTCAATGTTAAGCCTACAAACAAACCTATTACCACATGAAATCGACTGGTTATGTGACAGTTCATGATCTATCTAATCAGAGAACAGTAAGGGCTTAAGATTTGCTGAACAAAGAGGAACACTTACAGCAATTCCAGGGGCACCAACTGGACCTTGAAGACCTGGGGGACCAGGAGGACCCTGAAGTGAGATAAAAACCAGTAAATTTGAAACTGAAGCCAGAAGAGCCTCAGTTATATAGTACGGAACATTTGACTGATCAAAATCTATTAAGCATCTATACAGTTCTTGGGGAAAAAGGATTTTGCATTTAGTGCAGTCAATCATTATTTACTTTACTTCTTGAGCCTCAGACTTGCTTACTTGCAATCACTTTTAAATTGGCAGTTATTGAAAACATTCTCATCTGTAATACTGCTGATATTTTAAAAAGGATTTCTATGCTAATATTTATAAATCATGCCAAAGTTTCACACTTGAAAATTTTCAAAATACCAGATTTCTTTAGTGAAATATCTATGTGTCAAAAAGAGACACGAGAAAGTTTTTTCTAAAAGAAAAATAGGTTGTGGGGAATTCTATATAGACAGAAAGTAATGATATATGAAAACCTGGAATTTTCCTCATACGTAAACACATGCAAATTCAGTGTTATGTATTCAGTAAACCAGAACTCCTTATTCTAAGCAATAGATTTCAGTAGCTTTATGAGTCTTCCATGCATAAACATATTTTCTTAACTGTCCTTTTCTTTTTTTTTTTTTACACAATCAGGCACTATAGAAGATCCAGACACTAGAGTCATGAGATTGTACTACTCTTTTTTTTAAAACTGCCACACATTGGGTAGAATGTTTGAAGCACAGGCTCTGGAGATGTGGTTGAGGGACTACCAGGGCACCCTTCAGGTTTCCACTAGGTCAATATCTTTTTCACAGCAACACAAAGATGTTATCTGTCTATAAACCATATGGTATTTGAACCAACAATGTAAAAGCAGTGGAGGGAAACATCGCAGATAGCTTAGTCTCATTCTGAGGTTTTAAGGTTTTAATTATTTCATTTCTTAACACAAAAGTTTGAAAAGAGGTTTTATTAGAATTGACCGAATCTCAAACTGAATAGTTACCACAGAGGTAATATAGTAGTAATATTATAAGGAGACATAAGGAAATAGTAATATGAAAAAATATCCATGGTTAATAGCAAAAGAAATTAAATTAATAATGCCACCTCAATAAGAAGTAAGAAACTCACGTTTTCTCCTTTGTCACCCTTGCTGCCTTTTTGTCCTGGTTCACCAATTTCACCCTGAATTTGAAATATTTGAGTTAAAATTTATATCTAATATGCCATACCTGCCATTGTGTTATGATCACTATCATCTTATGACTAAATTATGTGCTAGTATTTAATGTTACTATTTAAATTGGAAAAGTCTACTGATCACTCTCCTGTATTGACTAATATTGCTGTTTAGAATTGATTAGCAGACAGAAAAGCAAAAGTCAACTGAACTCTGAGGAATACTACAGCTGGGATTTCCAATTCACAAAATCAATTTTGTCTGAAATATCACCAGTATAAACTGATAATGGAAATATACTGATTTATATAAAAATATAATTACACATTAATCAAAAATCAATTTATTTTTCTCCTAGTTTTCCAACTGCTAAAGTATAATGCATTATAAGCACACTGGTTAACAAATTTTGTTGTATAATTTCACAGTAATGCTAGAAAGTATATTCAATTCAAACACAACACAGCTATACATTTAAAATCAAGAGCTTAGAATCTCCACTTACACATTTGTAAAAAATAGAGAAGTACAGGATTATCAAATATGTATGCAGCTCATTCTTAAAATTTAACTCTACAATATCCAAGACACCATGGTTAAATATATTCAACTAATTAATTTCACATTTATCTGAGAAACATTAAAAACAGATAAGAGTTTTTGGCATCTGCTAATTTTTCTCACTACCTTTGTTCTTGTCTTGTTTAGATCCCACATACTATTTCACAGGAGAATTCTAATTCTAAGCCCCTAAAATAAAACTTCTGAGCACAAGAAAGCTATATTGAAACTTTGAAAATATATCTTTAGATTTTACATCTAATCCTAAGAAAGATTATATCTAGGATTTTTGAGAAAAAATTTATTTTTCACAGTTTGTACTAACCTAAATAAAGAGTACTCACCTTGTCTCCATCTTCTCCAGGGGAGCCAGCAGGTCCCGCAGGCCCCGGGAGACCCACAGGGCCCTGTACTCCGTCCCTCCCTGCCGGACCCTGGGGACCCTTTTCTCCCTGCATTGAAAATCCAGCAAGTCATTACTTGGCTGTAAGAAACCTATGAATTTGCCACTCATAATTTAAAGTGAAGCTACAAGAGTCATACCCTGGCTTCCATATTTAACAAGGAAATTGTTTTGATTTTCACTCAAAATGCATTTACTCAGTAGCAAATGATAACATGAAATATCCCGCATTCTTTCATGACTAAGAATCCTACCATTGCTAACCATTTATGAATCTCATAAAAAATAATCAACAATCAATAAAAATAATCAATAGAATTTTTATTTGAACCACAAAATCAGATGCTTAATGCTTTTGAAAAGTTACTGAACCTTTATACTGTTCTGTATTGCTACTGAAATAGTGGGGCAGTGGCTGGTAGGCCTCAAAAACCATAAAATGCATTTGCTCATTTGCCCAAGTTTATAATATAATATGTGTTTATAATATAATATAATATGTGTAGATATTTTTTATTTTTAACAAATGTTTCATGAATTTTTCTAGATTTTTATATTTTGATTTCGTTGCTTTTGATTCAGAATGACAATGTTGTTAGCTTCTTAAAATTTTTTATCTTTTGACATTGGCATTATTTTCCTCTTTTAAAATTTAAGTATATTGTATAACTGAAAAAGTAAGGCCGTGGTAATGAAGATGGCAAAAATTCCTTTCCTAAAAGTGAAGACCTCATCTGTTCTGCACAGAGTTGTTTTTTGGTTGTACTTTGTGGTTCTGTCTTTCCTCCTGTTATACAATCTAGGAATCCATGTCATTAGTTCCTGCCTTTACATTATCCTGGCCCCACTATCTACCCCCCTTCCCTGTCCCTCACCACCTCCTTTCCAAGTTTTATCTCTTGAATATATTTACTTCACTTTATCTCCACCATTAATATCTTATCCCAAAATCCTAGTAGCCTTCCTCTGAACTGTTGAAATACCTCCTTCCTATCTCACGTCTATTCTTACTTCCAAACTATTCCCTATGTTGTAACCATAGAGACAGATAATCTTCCCAACATTCTTTAGTCAATTTACTTGTTTACCACTCCTAAGATAAAGAGCAAGCTGCTAGTGCCGTCTCTCCATACCTGGTTTCTACTCCCTTTGCCATTGCTCTCTATTTCAACTCCTCTAGATCTTTTTTTAAACTTGATGACATATCCTTCCTGTTACTTGGCCTGAGCACGTGTTGTTCATTTGCCTGGAATGCCCCTAGGAGGACCCTCCTCTTAGTTAATTCCTCCTCATCTTTTACATTCCATCATCAATGCCCTGTCCAAGAAAAGGCTCTGACTCTAGCTGAGGTCTTTCTGTCATAATCTGATATATATCACTACATTTCTTTATGTCATTAACCAGAGTTTGTAATTACACATGTACTTAGTGATTCTTTGATTATTTTCCAATGCTCCATCAGACAATAAACTATGTGAGAAAAGAAACTGTTTTTGTATTCCATTGCATATTCCTGGCCTGTGGCTCACAGTAGCCATTTAAGGAGTATTATTTGAATTAATCTATTGCTTAATGACAAAAGTAAATATCTATAAAACAAAGTTTACATGTTTATTACTTTATTGGGTTCCATATGAACTCATTTTTCAAAACAATGTCATAATCATCATTTAACAATATCTCCAGTGTCACACTGGGGACCTTTTATTTTGTTCAGATTAAATATCACAGTGTCACAAACCTATCTCCACTCATAAAATGTGCTATGCAATTCACAGTGAATGTCACTACTTTGAACACATCAACTGATTCAGATATTTCTCCCTAATTTGAATTTCCTTCAGAATCTGAACTTCAAAAATTGAATCTTTTATATGAGAGTATCTGTAAATTAAACAGATTTATTCTTATCTGCCTTTATTATAGTACACATGATTGCTTGCCAGGAATCACCTGCTGTTTATTTCTCTTGATCCTGGTATGAGTAGAATCACGGATAACCTTTCAACAGATCTATAACAATCTAAATTTAGATTCTTCATTTTACAACCCTGCAAGATGGTAAATGCCTCCTCTATTATGGATATCTTGGCCCATAACTTACAGGACTACCAGAAACATCACTGATCTCTCCTTAAGCAATGTTTATTTCATCATTTCTACTTCTTCATCAATATTAATAGCTGAATATTACCTTAACACTGATAAAATTAGCTAATCATCCCCATATCCTTTGTTTGACTCTGCATGAACTTATACTTAGCCTTATCCACACCTTCAACTTTTATTATAATTCACCAAATCCATCCCTTCTGATTCAAAAGTAATTTATGCATTTATTTTCTACTTATTAATTAATCTTTTGATGAAAACCCTGGTTTACACCCAATGATGATGATCCTACAAAGAGAAAGAATTACAATTTCATCTACTCATCACAAAATATCATGGGTTTTTTTTCAGAGATAAGGAAATAAAGGTTTAGAGATGTTAACTTATCCCAAATAATGAACAAAATAAATAACAGAACTGAGTTCCCAGCTCAATTTTGACTGGCTCAAAGCCAGCAATGTTGGTTTACTCTGACATCCTTAACTTCCTCACTTTTCATTGATTATTTCTTATTATTTGTTAAGTGGATAAAATAACTGCATCACAATAATAATGATAATAACCAGAGGCAATGCATTCAATTTTGCTAGTACTCCCACCTCCTGACTCCCTATTCTTCTAGGCTCAGGCTTAACTGAAGTGTTCTGCATGCACTTATTCCACTCCTTTATCATCTACCTTCTTTGTGAACCTCACTGCAATTACCTTGAAGTCTTGAATGCCCAGTGGCCAAATCCTGGTCTGTCTTATCTTTTGTTCTCAACTTTGAGTATTCTTGATCACTTACAACATTCAACAAAGACGACTCTTTTCTCTCTTGCTCTCCCTTTTACTGGATCCTTTCAGAACTCTCACCATTACAATTTTCCCTAAAGAATCTAGATCTTTATTCTCTTCCCTCAATACTGCATCAAATGGAGACAGTAATACAATTCCTACATCAAACTTATTCTAAATAACTCCCAGATTTGCAATCCTGACATGGATCATTCTCTCTCCAATTATACTTACATGTTCTTGAAACTGAAAATAATGTTTCCTTGTATCTACACCTAGCATTGCCTAATCAATTTGTGGTCAATATATTGCCTTCACTGTGTTTTGGATTTGGCATCCCCCCATTTCTATAGCAGTCTCAGATAGATGTATTATCCACATAGCTTCCTATCCGTAGTCCTTCAATCCAGTACCTCCCAAACACAGTTAGTAGGTTTCTTCAATAATCATTAGTTCCATCAAAATATTTCTATCAATGCACTTAGGTAGAAAAAGTTTTAGCTTTCTTTTCTTTACCTGCTTTTCAGCACCCCCTATTCCTCTAAGTTGCTTATCTGGATGATTAATTTGGGGATACAGATTAGGCCAGTTATTGCCAGAGCTCATATGGATATTCATGGCTGTTTTCCATGTTCTCCTTTCCAAGGTGGTTGTTTGGTAAGTAAATAGACCAAGGACTTGCCTTTCACAGATCATTATCTTGTCTTTCTTTCTTTATGCAAGCCTTAACCTACTGATAGTTATATGAGAAATTATAGTACAAGTTGTTCAGAGGAGTTAAGTATCAAAATTTATATTTAGGTTTAGGAAGAGGTAAAAAGCTTCACGTAACATCTAAGCCAATGTCTCCATCAGTTTTTACTGAACTTCTGCATGGAGGTTTATGAATACCTTCACCCCACACTTCTATAAGAATTTTATGCTACTATCTTTAATCTTGTTTAATAAAAGAACAATAGAATTAACATCTTGAACTTTTTTTCATGATGGGAATAATTGAGAGAGAATGGATGGGCAAAGCATTCTCCTTTCCCTTCCGACTCATACTTATCAACTAACACCAAAACCCAGGCCAAATCTTAGCTCTTAAAAGGCTTTCAATCAATAATTTCTCTTCTACATCAACAAGGTAATTTATTATAACTTTCAATACTTTTCCATATTCTTATCTTGGTTTCAATATTTTACTTTTTTCTTCATAAATTCTAAGTATTTAGCCAAGTTAAAACCCAGAATTCAATTATATTTAGGGAATTCTGGACTTCTCTAATAAGTATTATATAGTCTCAATTTGCATATAAAGCAAAGCATATTCTTTTTCTCTGTATGCATTCTTCATTGTGCTGTGCCAAAATATGAGTGCCCTGGATTTTTGAATGAACTTATATGAAATGTCCTGAATCTATGTGTTTTAAATCCCCGTCTAGTGAACAGTACACTATAAACATTTTATAGACAAATCTTTAGTTTCTGAGATTGGTTGAAAATTATAGAAATTCCAAGAGGGAGACAAAAGATAATTTTTTATGCTTTTCCATTAACATCTCAGAAAACAGTCTAAATTTTCTTCAAATGTATTTGAAGCTGGAAATGTATCTTTAAAAAATTTACAGCAATTAAAAATGTTTTTTTCTGTCATCCAAAAATTCCATTCACAGGTGATATCATTCTACCCTAATATTCTAAGTGTTTCTAAAAGGTAGTAGTACATTACAGAAAAAGTCATTGTAATTTGAAAATACTAAAAAAATCACAAACATTAATGTCATGGACAGTGAAAACAACATGCTAAATCAGACTCAACTTGCTAAAACTAAGGCCTTAGTAATAAAAAGGTATTTTGAAGATTATAGGCTTAAACTAAATTTTTTATGTCGACTTACATATACACAAAAGTATTGAACTCATATTTTTGCTTATGATGGTCAGCAACTTTGATATACATTTACTGGGTTTTTGCTTTAATCATGGAGGATGAGAGAATGCTTTAACTTTCTTTTTGGAAAATTAATATGATTAAATCAAAAACAGTAACAAAATTAGGAAAGAAACCTTGATGATGAAACATAAATCTAATGAATACAATACATTGATTATTTAAATATACATTTTTTTAAATGTAAAGTTTTTAAACAGTAGATATAAGATAAAATAATTGACCGGATGTTTTCCACCTCTTTCACTGTAGATCAAAACACAAATTACATAAAAAAGGGCAGCAGCTTCCTGTGTGTTTCACTTACAGACTATGAAAGTGATTGGAAATGAAGTTGTATAATGGAAATGAAATATAGTTTTGTATAGGAGTGAGAAGTGCATACTTTTCTAACTCTATGCTGTAAAGTATAGTTTTAATCAAAAGCCCGATTTTATCTTTTAAAAGGAGCAAAATCAGAAGCTTTTACATTAATAATATCCAATTCCCTCACAGGTATTAGGGTTTCATAAAGTGTGGAAAATGTCATCTTACTTAATTGAATTTGAAGTCTTCTGTATTATAAATACAAAAAGAAGTGTGTTTACATGGCAGGCACATACGCAGAAAGAATGCAGTGGAGTATGAAGAGCTAATATCTTTGAATAAAAAGTAATAACTTGTGCAGGGTGGCAGTATAATATATTTCCTCCTTGAAATTACTTACTGGAGCACCTTTCTCTCCAGCTGGACCAGGGGGACCCTGGGGTCCTGGCCGCCCTGGCAAACCAATTGGGCCAGCTGTTCCTGCTGATCCACGTTCTCCTGGTGAGCCCTAATACAGGGGAAAAAGGTATTTTGTTATTAATGATGGAAAAAGAGATACTTAGGAATCACTTATTCAGAACTGACATCTTACAGTTTATATAACATAAAAGTCACTTTCAGATAATTTTAAAATCTCAGAATACTCCTCACAATTTAAAAGATTAAATTCTAGCCCCAATATTAAGCACAGATACTAAAGTTAAGAAATATTGATAAGAAGAAAAGTATTTCAAAATAATATATCTTTAACATTTTACAAACATTTTCTTTTTCATTTAAGTGTTCATAATTTTTCACAATGCTTTATGACATAATTGCAACAGTACCTTACCATATAATTTTCTCCCTGTATTATCATGGATTGGCAGGTTACACTGTCTAAGACTAGCATTTTCAAAATGATTTCTGTACCTCACCTTAAACTCGCTCAATCACAATTTCTAAGTCCTAAAAATAAGTTCATTGCATTGATATACAAATATAATTTTTTACATAATAAAGTTTAATAATCACTATCCCAGAGCTTGGACTTTTTCCAAGAAAATAAGTCCTTAAATTTATCTTATAGTCCTGTAGGGATCGTTTGGTTTTATTATGAACACTAGACAGATAATTCACATTTGAGTAGATATGTCCATTTGAATTTCAAAATAGATGCCATATGTTTTCACTTATTTTGTTTTTAAAAAACCTAACATGTAAAATTTTAGAAAGTGTGGATATTGTCTTCATGTTAGTTATCTTATCAAAAATTTTAAAAAGTATTATTTAAAGCAAAAATAAAAGAAATGCAAACATAGCTCTACTAAGTCATATAAAGCTCAAAGTTAGCCTTTTACATCTTCCATTTTATTTAATGAAAGATAACAAGAATATTGTCTTTAGATTAGATTCCTAGATGTGTGGCTAAGTTATAATTTATTCTTTTAATTCAGGATTGAACTAAATGTGAAATATCAGAAAATATGATTTTTAGCAGATTCCCTTAATAATTAAGAAGTCTAGATAATATCATCATTTTAAAACTCAAATGATTTAAAAAGCTGGAAAATGCAGTACTTTCACATTTTTAACTAATATTATTCTGTCTATGTAATTAGAAATAATTTTATTTTACAAATATGAATTACTGACTTTGTTCTAATTTCTATTTTTATTAGCTAGGACACTAATTACATAAGAACATAAAAACAACGATAATGACAACAGCTTGTGTTAACATAGTGCTTTACAATTTAAAAGTCAGTTTCACATTTATTTGTCACTTTACTCCAGAAAGATTCTGTGGAGCTTTTGGTACAGCTGTAGAATCTTCCCAACTCAGGAATCAAACCTGCACTGCAGGCAGATTCTTTACCAACTGAACTACCAGAGAAGCCCAGGAATAGAATAGCAGTCTTAAAAGAAGAAGAAAATAAGAGGTTAAGTGTCCTTCCCATAATCAGGGTACTACTCAAGGGCAACTCTGACCAAGGACTCTTCCCTGGGCTTTTTCCACAAAGCCACCCAATGCTTCTCGGAAATAAAGACATTAACAACTCTCAGGGGCTATCAAATTGGAATTTCTCTAAATGTAGCACCTGTTCAATTTTATTGAACTATTCCTTGATTGCAGAGGATTACAAGACTATTTCTGTCTTATAATATACATCAAGGCTGTATACTGTCACCCTGCTTATTTAAATTACATGCAGAGTACATCATGCGAAATGTCAGGCTGGATGAAGCACAAGCTGGAATCAAGATTGCCAGGAGAAACATCAATAACCTCAGATATGCAGATGACACCACCCTTATGGCAGAAAGTGAAGAGGAACTAAAAAGCCTCTTGATGAAAGTGAAAGAGGGGACTGAAAAAGTTGGCTTAAAGCTCAACATTCAGAAAACTAAGATCATGGCATCTGGTCCCATCAGTTCATGGCAAATAGATGGGGAAACAATGGAAACAGTGAGAGACTTCTTGGGGGGAGGGGCTCCAAAATCACTGCAGATGGTGACTGCAGCCATGAAATTAAAAGACACTTGCTCCTTGGAAGAAAAGCTATGACCAACCTAGACAGTATATTAAAAAGCAGAGACATTAGTTTGCCAGCAAAGGTCTGTCTAGTTAAGCTCTGTTTTTTCCAGTAGTCATGTATGGATGTGAGAGTTGGACTATAAAGAAAGCTGAGCACCAAAGAATTGATGCTTTGAACTGTAGTGTTGGAGAAGACTCTAGAGAGTCCCTTGGACTGCAAGGAGATCCAGTCAGTCCATCCTAAGGGACATCAGTCCTGAATATTCATTGGAAGGACTGATGTTGAAGCTGAAACTCCAATACTTGGCCACCTGGTGTGAAGAACTAACCCACTGGAAAAGACCCTGATGCTGGGAAAGATTGAAGGCAGGAGGAGAAGGAGACAACAGAGGATGAGATGTTTGGATGGCATCACCAATTCAATGGACGTGAGTTTGAGTAAGCTCCTGAAGTTGGAAAATGGACAGGGAAGACTGGTGTGTTGCAATCCATGGGGTGGCAAAGAGTTGGACACAACTGAATGACTGAACTGAACAGATGAACTGACAAAGACTATTTGCTATGTAATTTCTTGATATTTTTCTGGCTAAATACACAAGCTACATAGAGTATTTTTTTATTTTGTGAGGTATCTGAAAATTAAAGCAATTAAAATGAATAGAGATGATACAAATTTTAGATTATTGGGAACAACTTAAGAGTAACACTAGGAAACTAATTTTGTCTCTCATTTTCTTTAAGACTAACTGGACCACTGTTACGGTTGTTTTATTATAGGATATTTTAAACTTAGGAGATAGAAATCATTTGAGAAACTTTACTAAAAGTATGGTTAAAAAATCATGAAATTTGAACTTGATATAAACAAGTGACATTTTTGAGCTATAATAAGTATATATTTTAAAAACAAACTCAGGAATTGTTGTGCAGATGGATAATAATTAATCAGGTTATGTGAAAATTTTATCTTTATCAATCACATTACTCAAATATGAAAGAAAAACAATAGCAAAGGAAATTTTCATTTAGTATTTTTTCAGAAAACAAGCATCTGTTCTCTGTCAAAATGTTATTTTTAATTTAATAATATTAAAATATTTTATGTAAAAAAGTCAACCACAAGCGGTGTGACTGTTAACCAGGTGTCAAGACTTTGGGTGAATGATACCAGAGGCCAGGGCAGAAAATAAAAAGGAGAATAGAATCCTCTGAGCGCATTTAACAGGTACAGTCCTAAAAGCGAAAGGAATCCAAAGATCAGTCTTATCAGTGACAGAGAAGTCAAAGAGTAAAACTGGAGGAAGAGAAGGGCAGGGGAGATAGTAAGATGGACAACGTGTGAGAGAGAAAGGAGGAGGAAGACAAGGAGAAAAAGAAGAGCAAGGACACTGAAATTGAGAGTGTGCCCTGAATTACAGAAAAGAGAGGAGGAAAACGTTCAGTAATGAAAGCAGTCTTTTTTGGTAAAAGTAAACAGAAGGGTCACAAATGGCTAAGTGGTAAATAATCTGCCTGCCAATGCAGAAGATGCAAGAGATGCGGGTTTGATCCTTGAGTTGTGAAGTTCCTCTGGAGGAGGAAATGGCAACCCACACTCCAGAATTCTTGCCTGGAGAATCCCGTGGACAAAGGAGCCTGGCGGGCTACAGTCTATGGGGTCACAGAGTCAGATGCAACTGACCACACACACACACATACACACACACACACACACACATACACACACACACACACACACACACACACACACACACACAAAACAGAAGACAATATACAGTGTGACTAGAGTGATTCTTTTTCATTCCAAGAAAACACTATCATCCCTAAAGATTAGTCTTTACTTATCTGAAAATCTAATTTCTCAAGGATCAATGTGTATATAAGGTGGCTGTATTGCATTTTTAACATTTTACCTATAAAATCTCACACAAGCATTACTACCTATTAGAGTTATCAGTCTAAACTAAGTATCCAATTTAAGTGCTGGGATATTTCATTTGCAATTGATGATACAAGTTGTAAAGAGATACATTTTAACTTCTCAGGCCATGAAATCTTTCTCTTTGATCCTGTTTTGAATTTAAATCCCAGCTTTTCAAAGACTACCTGAGGAAGACATCACTTTAAACTGTGTTGAGATTGACAGCTATGAGATCAAAATGATAAAAGAAGAGATTCACTAGAAAGCAGACGTGTATTTTAAGAGAATTTATTATTTTCCAACTAATGACCCTACTAAACACTTATTAAGTACTTTACATGTGCAATATAATTTAACTCCTGTGCAACTTCTTTATTTCTCACGTAAAGGCCGTAAGGCTCAGGGTCTCACTCATGTTCCCTATTTAAGTTTCTTCCTGCAATATAGAGTACTTCATAATGGTGAAGAAAAAATTCCTAATTGTTTGTACCACTATAATTCACACATATTACATTAAATTTTAATAAGTATAAGAAATAGAGGTCAATTAAAGCCACTTGTACCAGAATAAGCTCATGTCAGTTGAATACTTTATAAAATGAGAAAGAATTAGTGGCAGTGCTTATTACCTTTGTCCAAATAGTCATACAGTTCATTTGAACTGTGCTATATAAAATTCAATAGAATTTTTGTCCTTTGGCACTATTGTTTATTATTTTATTTTAGTTTTTACAATGAAGAATTATTTTTAGTTTTGAGAACTACTTAACACATGTGACAACATAGGACTTTTTCATTACCTTCCAGCTCTGATTTCCCCTTTCTTATATGTAGAAATATGTGAAGTCAGTGAAAGAGGAGAGTGAAAAAGCTGGCTTAAAAGTCAACATTCAAAAATCTAAGATCATGCATCCGGTTCCATCACTTCATGGCAAATAGAAGTGGACAAAATGAAAGCAGGTTTTATTTTATTGGGCTCCAAAGTAACTATGGGGAGTGTCTGTAGTCATGAAATTAAAAGATGCTTGCTGCTTGGAAGGAAAGCTATGACAAACCTAGACAGCATATTAAAAAGCAAAACCATCGCTTTGATGAAAAACGTCCGTAACCAAAGCTATGGTTTTTCCAGTAGCCAAGAACGAATGTGAGAGTTGGGCCATAAAAAAGGCTGAGTGCTGAAGAATTGATGGTTTCAAACTGTGGTGCTGGGGAAGACTCTTGATAGTCCCTTGGGTTGCAAGGAGATCAAACAATCAATCCTAAGGGAAATTGGCCCTGAATATTCACTGGAAGGACTGATGCTGAAGCTGAAGCTCTAATACTTTGGCCACCTGATGTGAAGAGCCGACTCACTGGAAAAGACCCTCATATTGAGAATGATTGAAGGCAAAAGGAGAAGAGGCGGGTAGAGGATGAGATGGTTAGATAGTATCACTGACACAATGGACATGAATTTGAGCAAACTCCAGGAGAGAGTGATGTACAGGAAAGCCTGGCATGCTGCAATCCTTGGGGTCACAAGAGTTAGACAAGACTTAGCAACTGAACAACAACAAATATACAGAAGTCTAAACAATGTGAGTTCATGCATTTTCTGAGAACATATTTATCCTTTATCTTCTCAGAAAAATATTAATATAATCACACTCAAGAAATTTTGTTTTCCTTTATATTTTAGATTGTTAAGTGAAAATTGTTTCTTAAAATACTAAATCCCTCATTATCCCTCTAAGACGATTGTGCCCATTTTTAAATCTGATTGTTTGGTCCCATTTATCTTCTACCTTGGACAGTTCTTGGTCTTCTCCTGTACTATTAAAATTCCAACCACTCTTTATGCTCAGGATGACAACCTCCTCTCCCCAAAGTTGCATTATTCTGAGAATTTAAATCATGAGACATCATTCTAAATATTCCTTACACAGTTACCATTGTACCCTAGGTTTTCTATTATTTTCTGAAGGCATTAATGTAGCATTTATAACTAAATTTTGTCCTGCAAATACTCATGATTTGATTTCATCATGAATATTTCCAAAGTTTAAAATATTAACTGTATGTATTACATAACTATAAGTAATAATATACTTAAGAACATAATGATACAAATAGATATATGCACTGGTCTTTTATAAATTATGGGTATGTTAAAAAATTTAATTCCTAAATAAACTCATGTGTAGTCAGTAGAAATTTACCAAATTTGCAGATGACTATCAATTGAATATGTAATTTCCACAGAGTATGTGGTATATAATTGAGAAATATGTATTATCTTAACAGGACACATTATAACTAACACATGAAAATAACTCACAACTTTTATTTAAGAAAAAAATGCTTGTTAATTTTACAGTGAAGCATATTTAATATCCAAAAATAAATAAATATTTTCACATATATCAAGCAAAGAAATAATGCTAATTTGAATCAATGATAATATGTATAGCTGGTAGATATTATATACTACCTTTATTACAAACTTAACTATTTTAATTATGCCCTGAAGCATTCCTAATATTAAATTTCAGATTGCCATCTTGCTTGTGAAACCTGCATTAAGATTAACAATAAAAACATTTTGCTTCCTTGTAGTTAAAAAAAATTGCTTATAATCTTGTCACAGCTCATTAACTATGAAACAGTGGATAAAAACAAGAAGATACATTTCCAATGAATATTTGTGCCTTAAAGTACAACTGCAATTTCCTTTCCCATTAGTTAGTTCAAACATACTATGTCTAGATATTTTTGATAGCAATATATTCTGCAATGATTTTATTTTACATATCTATAAATGGAAAAGTGAAAATCTCTGATGATACCTACTGGTTAAACACATGCTATTACAAACTTACAAATCTGTTTTTTCTGGTATTAATGTATTGATACATATAAAGTCTGTCTTAAACTTTGAATGCAACAGATGTTGGAGTACTATACATGAACAGCTTTATTTCGAAAGTAGATATGCAATCTCAAATGATTGTAGAAGTGAAATTTTATAAAAGAGAAAATTAAGATAAAAATTGATATGCAGTATATCTAAGATTGCACCATTAAGAGCAGAACTTTTCCCACAAAATAGTATTTTTAATCCTAATTTAACTTTTTGTTTATGTACTCAACTATATAGCAGTGATACTGTCCCATCAAAACTGTTTAACTGGAGAGAAAAAGAGGCTACAAGCTATAAAAATATTTCCTCAATTTAAATTGCAATGAGCATAGATAAATTAAAAGCTTCCCAGATGGCACTAGCGGCAACCAACCCCGGGGCCAATGCAGGACACTTAAGAGATGGGGGTTACATCTCTGAGTGGGGAAGATCCCCTGGAGACGTAAATGGCAACCCACTCCAGTATTTCTGCCTGGAAAATCCCATGGACAGAGGAGCTGGCAGGCTCCATAGGGTCACAATTTAAGCGACTTAGTACAGCAAAGATGTGTAAGGAATTACAGAAATTATGATGGCCATAATATCATTAAATATTCTGTTATTTTAATACTAAATAGCAAGCACTAACTGAAGATTGGACATTGCCTATTTTTTAAAAACCGAGGAATTTACATTTTTCTAATCAGTGACCTTTCTTTAAGTTTGTGTTAGCTTTGTCTTGTTCTGAAGTCCTTTTCCCTAAACTTTGCAATGGTAATAAAACAAAAGTCAACAATATCAGCTTATTTCCTTGGAGCGGTGAGAATAGCGATTATTTTTCTAACTCTTCACATACAGGAGAACACCAGATAAATATTTTCTGTTATGTTCACTAGGTGTTTCATATTCTGAGGAGCATTTGTATAGGAAAAAAGGTAATCAGAGAAATCATCTCATATGCATTCAGTTAAAAGGCAGCCCACTAGAGAGAAGGGAAAAAAAAAACCATAAATACAAGTTCTTAGGAGAAGAGCTAGCTACACAAGTACAAAGCTAAAAAAGAAAAAAGTCTAGTGCTCTCTTTTTAAAGCCAAATTAATCTTCATGGCAAGACTAGTTTGAGGTAATTCTCACTCTCCAGATTACATGCATTTGAGATCAGATAAGCTGAAAACTGATGCTTTTGAACTGTGGTGTTGGAGAAGACTCTTGAGAGTCCCTTGGACTGCAAGGAGATCCAACCAGTCCATCCTAAAGCAAATCAGTCCTGAATATTCATTGGAAAGACTGATGCTGAAGCTGAAACTCCAATACTTTGGCCACCTGATGCGAAGAACTGACTGATTGTATAAGACCCTGATGCTGGGAAAGATTGAAGGCAGGAGGAGAAGGGGACAACAGAGGATGAGATGGTTGGATGGCATCACCGACTCAATGGACATGAGTTTGAGTAAACTCTGGGAGTTGGCGATGGACAGGGAGGCCTGGTGTGCTGCAGTCCATGGGGTTGCAAAGGGTCAGACATGACTGAGAGACTTAACTGAACTGACTGAAGCTGAAAATTCAGATAAAATATCAAGCATTACTAGAATGTAAAACATAAGTACTGAAAGACAAAGTGAAAGTCTTACAATGTCTCAGTCTTCAGTCACTGATCCCACACCATCTCTCTACTTGGCTAATCCTGATTGCATGCCCCCTAAGGTCTAAGTGGATCCCAATACAGAAAGTGTGCTTTATCTTTCAAAAGAATAACATGTGACCCAGTTAGTAAGTGAAATCCTTCTAAACATTTGTCTAGCTCCTTGTTTGAGGAATAAGTAAAAAGCCAGTAAAGAAGAAGGTTCTCTGGAATAGGAGGTGGGGGAAAATTAGAATAGGAATTATGATAAGAAGGGCATATACGATTCTAAAGAAGAGATAATAACAGGAAGAAATAATAGCACATAAAGAGAAAAAGAATTGTCAGGGGTCAGTTATGAAATAGAAGTCACAAAAAGGACAAAGACTAATACATTGCACAGTGTGAAACCTTGGACATTTACCTTCTAGCAGCTATGTATCTGGCCCCTCTCATATACACTCTCCATATTAATTCCCACTTTTCTAAGGGGTAGGTGTGAGAGTGAGAAATGTGGTTGTAAGGACAAAGGGCTTTTAATAGCACACTATTATATTTTTTAAATTCTCCTCATTTTTAGAGAAATAAATGTTTGCAATGAGGGGATTTTTAAAAAAATTATTATCATTTTCATCTTCTGGCCATGCCATGTGGCACATGGGGTCTTAGTTCTCTGACCAGGGATCAAACTTGTGCCCCCAACACTGGCAGATCAGAGTCTTATCCACTGAACCGCCAGGAAAGTCCTTGAGGGGATTTTTCTTATCAGAAAAAGAAAAATACGAGGGAAAGATTATTTAGGGAATACATTTTCCTTGATTTGCTTTATGAAATATATCAGTGGTAAATGCAATCTGAGAGCTTGTTTGCATAATCTATTTGTATATTCTGTATGTTAACATAAATATAAAATGTTTACTCAGTCTGTGTTCAACATATGAGAAAAATGCTGTGCTTCCTTCCTCTCTTGCTGATCAGTCTCTTGCTTCTTCCTGCCTTCTGCATGTGCATCAAGACATCCACTTAATCAGTAAAGCCCCTGAGAGGAGAAAACATGCCCTCCTTTGATGGGCATCTATTACCAGCTTTTGTGTATATCCTCATGCGTACAGAGAGCATTTGGTTTAGGCCAGACTTTAGAAGCTCAAAGGAACAGTATCCTGTTGGGATAATTTTGTTCGGCTTGAGCGGGAGCACTAAAAACTGCTTCTCAATATGCATACACTCCTAGTAGCTAGACCTTCAGAGAACTTTGATGATGAAATATCAATTTTTTGCTAAGAGGACTAAAATAGCATTGAACACTTCAAGACTAAGTCAAACCCATAAAAAACTTGCTTTTCATAGATGAAACTGATTTTTATTTGTATTTTGAACTCTAACATAATTCCTTTAGGGAAAAATCATTGTTTTTAACCTTCCTTTCTTTGTTCTTTTAATAGATTACTCATTATTTACTATGTTGTTTTATCTATTTCACATCCATCTTCTTCAAAAAACTATAAGCTCTATGCAGGAAATGTCCATTTAATGAATCTGTAAAATTTCAGCTTAATAGATTGAATGGCATATTCATTATTTAGTTTTTCATAGGAAAAGACTCACAGCAGTTTACAGGGGAGACATAACTAAAAGATAATAAAATAAGAAATGTTAGAAATGTAGGTAAGAAAAATAAATAGTAACTTTTTTATTGGCAAAAACTAGGACTATCAGTATTAGTAATCTAAAAATTCATACTAGGGACCTAGTTTAGAGACTATGCTTTTCCTAAATGCAGGTTATGATCCATGGATGGTTTATGAAGTCAATGTAATAGGTCTTGTCTAGTATTTTGAAATGTAATTATAATAAAATAAAATATGTAATATTAAGGTACGTTATATGTACTTCTTGCATAGAATTCAGTGCAAAAAGTTACAAAACAGTCATAAAACAAGTTATCTTCTCTACTGTGTTTCAAATTTGAATCTATTATTTCTGTAAGCCATAGCTAAAAAAAGAAATTTAATTTTTGCAACAATTAAAAGAAAAAAAAGATTTCTTCAGAGGATACTCATAATAAGAGCCTTGCATAAAAGTGTTCCATATCCTTGAATGGGTGCTTTTGGTTGATACAACTCTACACATTAGAGTTTCTCTAAATACAAGCCAAGGGTATCATAGCTAGACCTATGAGAGTTCTGTGAATCCACTTCTATAGGCTTTCATAACGATGTGATACAAGTAGTATGGCCTATGTTTCCAACTGAATAGATTATGAATAAAAGAATAGATGTAAAATACATTTATGAATGAATAGATACACACAAATATAGATGGATGACTATTAAATATATTTTGCTTTGTGTGGGTCAGAGTATATCGAAAAGCTCTGATATTTCAATGTCACTTTTTATTAACATTGCAAAATAGAGTGTACTATCTTTTTTGACAAAGAAGTCAGCACTCCTTACTCTTTGTTTTTACTATCAATTGCAACATCTGTTGGATCATCAAAAAAGCAACAGACTTCCAGAAAAACATCTACTCTGCTTCATTAACTACCCCAAAGCCTTTAACTGTGTGGATCACAATAAACTATGGAAAATTCTTAAAGAGATGGGAATACCAGACCAGCTGACTTACCTCCTGAGAAATCTGTATGCAGGTCAAGAAGCAACAGTTAGAACTGTAGATGGAACAACAGACTGGTTCCAAATTGGGAAAGGAGTGTGTAAAGGCTGTATATTGTCACCCTGCTTGTTTAACTTATATGCAGAGTACATCATGTGGAATACCGGGCTGGATGAAGCATAAGCTGAAATCAAGGTTGCTGAGAGAAATATCAATAACCTGAGATATGCAGATGACACCACCCTTATGGCAGAAAGCAAAGAACTAAAGAGACTCTTAATGAAGGAGAAAGAGGAAAGTGAAAAAGTTGGCTTAAAACTCAACATTCAGAAAACTAAGATCATAGCATTTGGTCCCATCAGTTCATGGCAAATAGATGGGGAAAAAATGGAAGCAGTGATAGACTTTATTTTGGGGGGCTCCAAAATCACTGTAGATGGTGACTGCAGCCATGAAATTAAAAACACTTGCTCCTTGGAAGAAAAGTTATGACCAACCTAGACAGCATATTAAAAAGCAGAGACATTACTTTGCCAACAAAGGTCCATCTAGTCAAAGCTCTGGTTTTTCCAGTAGTCACGTATGGATGTGAGAGTTGGACTATAAAGAAAGCTGAGTGCCGAAGAATTGATGCTTTGGAACTGCGGTGTTGGAGAAGACTCTTGAGAGTCCCTTGGAAAGCAAGGAGATCCAACCAGTCCATCCTAAAGGAAATCAGTCCTGAATATTCATTGGAAGGACTGATGCTGAAGCTGAAACTCCAATACTATGGCCACCTGTTGAGAAGAACTAACTCATGGAAAAGACCCTGATGCTGGGAAAGATTGAAGGCAAGAGGAGAAGGGGATGACAGAGGATGAGATGTCAGTATCACCAACTCGATGGACATGAGTTTGAGTAAGCTCTGGGAGTTGGTGATGGACAGGGAAGCCTGTTGCTGCAGTCCACGGGATGGCAAAGAGTCAGACATGACTGAGTGATTGACTGAACTAAACAAGATGATACCATAAATCTTCTAAAAAGAAAAAAAAAATGAATTACCATGAACAAATTTTCTGAATAAATTATAGTTTTCATCTAGAAAATCAATAACTTTTGGTCTAAATCTTGGTAATTTGAAATACAACAATGCAAAATCAAACTTCACATGCATGTAGTTTTATTTAAATGGAGTAAACTAAGGCTTGTTTAGCATTTGTTATGGAGTAGGAGTTCAATGGAGAAGGCAATGGCACCCCACTCCAGTACTCTTGCCTGGAAAATCCCATGGACGGAGGAGCCTGATAGGCTGCAGTCCATGGGGTCGCGAAGAGTTGGACATAACTGAGCGACTTCACTTTCACTTTTCACTTTTATGCATTGGAGAAGGAAATGACAACCCACTCCAGTGTTCTTGCCTGGAGAATCCCAGGGATGGGGTCGTACAGAGTTGGACACGACTGAAGTGCCTTAGCAGTAGCAGCAGAAGTTGAATACCCAAGTAGGTGGCCATTTCCTTCTCCAGGGGATCTTCCCAACCGAGGGACTGAACCCACATCTCCTGCATTGGCAAGCAGATTCTTTACCATATGAGCCACCAGGAAAGTCCCTTCACTTCACTTTTATTTCATGGAGTAGGAACCTCATCATGAATCTCTTTACAATATTTTATAGCAATTACAATAGCATAAAGCATAATCAATGTGGATGATGTCTTTCCTTTTAGTGGTTCCTTTTCCAAATTTAAGGAAGAATTTTAATTTATTGATGCCTATAGACTTGGATATGTTAAATTATTGTCAAGAATAGATTTTAATTTCAAATAAATAAACTCACAGTCAGAATTTGTAGAGCATTTCTATCAGCAACGTATAAAAGCGTTTTAAAATCTTTTGTTGCTACTAAGAGGCTTTGAGCTTTTATGTGAGAGTTTAGTGTTTGTTGTTGTTCCTGACCATGTGAAATTGACCACGGCATCACTAAATGGTCACTCCCACAAGGACACAAGCTTGAAGTCATCATTCTGTTTGCATCTTCCTCACTACCCATATCCAACCTTAGGAATAAATCCTACCATCCTGCCTTCCTAGTGTTTGTTGCATCTGTACTGGCCACTGACTTCCTGCTGTCTTATATTGGTTCACTCTTTTATCATGACATTGATCACTGAAATTTTATGCTCAACAAGTCTCTCTCTTCTTTGTTATATATATTATATACTAACGACAACTTTTCCCCTAAAACTTTATTAAATGTGTTTACTCTTGATCTTATATAGTTTTGTAATCTTCTATATTCTGTGGAGTCAAATTCAAGGACCACTTCCTGCCTGACACTTCTACTGATTTCTCTTCCCCTGCCCTTGGATAATTAATGTTTGTTGTTTGTATATCATTAGGTATTTAATCACTGGCTGACTTACAGTGCTATTTAGTTTTAAGGCTCTTAAATGTGTATATTCTCTGCAGTTTAATTGTACACTGGGAAGTAAGTAGAAATTGCCAAATAAACAGTTCTTGATGCTAAATGAATGAATATCAGATCTTTTAAAAGTCATATTTACTAAGTTCTTTCAAATGTAATCAGATAATCGTTGATTTATATCCTGTTAAATTATATCTCTATCTCCTGGCCATATTATGTACCTTATAAATATATTAATTTCAACTATCCAAAGAACTGAGATAACATTGTTTGCTTGGGTCCTAAAAATAACTTTAAACAACTTAAATGCTGTGCTCATGATTCAGGTTTCACAGATGCATCACCACTGATCTTAAAAAAATAAATCCATATTATGAAATGAAATTCACTTTAGAATCTAAAGTTCTGGGTAAATAGATTGCATTGCACTGAAAATTTTGAAGATTCTACTTATGCTCAAATTGGCTTCCAGTTGGCTTAGTGATAAAGAATCCACCTGCCAATGCAGGAATCACCGAAATGTGGGTTTGGTCCCTGGGTCTGGAAGATACTCTGGAGGAGAAAATGGCAACCCATTCCAGTACTTTTGCTGGGATAACCTCACGTACAGAGGAGCTTGGTGGGCCACAGTTCACAGGGTCACAAAGGGTCAGACACAACTGAGCATGCATGTAAATATCTATGCTCAAATTTAAGCACTTCTGTCTTATTCAAATATTTTTCCTACTAGTGCTACCACCACTAACTTATCAGCATATCTTAAAATGTTCTATTTTTTTTGAATATCAGATATTATTTTTCTTTAAAAAAAATCTTTATCAAATATCCATACCACCATAATCATTGTAATATGACATTTGTATGCTCTCAGATTAAATATAATTATGTTAATCAATGTTAATCAATCTGCCAAAGAGTATATTGTTATTTTTTTAGTGTTATTTATGTTGTATACACTTAACTCCAATATCAGGATGTATGATAAATTTAGATAGGTAGATATGGAATGATTATATTGACAACACTGCTGTGAATGGAACCAAAATAATACAAGAAACTTACAGTCTTAACGAAAGAGACAACCAAACACATTCTAAAGCAATTTCTAAAATATAAATCATAACAAAGATAACAAAGAGAAAAGAAATTTCACTAATATATGAAATGGAGGCAAACTGTCCAAAGATGGCCTTATGGAGATTTAATGTTTAAACTTGATCTCTATAGATGAGTAGGAATTTCTTTTCAAATAGAGAAAGGAAAAATGGGGTTTCTTGGAAGAAGAAGAGTGTATCCTCAGCAAAGTATAAGAATTGTGTTAGTATGATAAACAAGAAGTTCAATGCATTAAATTGGGTAGAATTAGAATGTAGGCTTTCAGGAAAATAAAATAGACGATAGTGACAGTGATAAAATTTTGAAGAAACTTCTTGGTCATAATAAGGAGTTTGGTTTCCAAAGACAGTGTGGGACCATGAGATACACATAAGCAGAAAAATGGCACTGTTAAGGATGTGTATTCCCTCGTGGCTCAGACAGTAAAGAATCTGCCTTCAATGCAGGAAGTCCGGGTTCAATCCTTGCTTTGGGAAGATCCCCTGGAGAAGGGAATGGCTACCCACTTCAGTATTCTTGCCTGGAGAATTCCATGGACAAAGGAGCCTGGTAGGCTCTAGCCTAGAGTATTCCATGGACAGAGGAGCCTGGTGGGTTATGTGTGGTACATGGGGTCGCAAAGAGTCGAACATGACTAAGCAACTGATGTTAAGCTGTAATTCTAGAATCAGTGGGCAAAACCAACTGAAGAGGGTAAAAATGGAGTCAGGAGGTAGGTTAAAACACTGTTAAGCAAGGCAAGAAAGGAAAGAGTCTGAACAAAGGCGATGGTAGTGGAAACGAAGAAAGGGGGATGAATTAAATAAATATTTTGGAGGTGGAGCTAATATGACTTCCGTGTGTTATATAAGGAAGTTAAGAGGAAAGTTTAGGCAACTTTCAGCTTTTTAGATTGGTGAGATAAAATGGAGAATGAGAAGAAACCACTAAGATTGATAGCTTGGCTATTGTTGGTAACTTCACATATAAGAATGAAGGTAAACTTATGGAAAAAAATAAAGGCTGTATTTAGTGCTTTCTGGGGGATTGATATATATTCCAAGAAAATAAAAATCTAATATTTACTCATTTGCCAATTATTTCATAAAGTTACAATGACTAAATAAAACAATCTAGGTAACAAATAAAGAGAATACATGCCTTTCATATTTATGGTTTTTTAAAAAAATAAACATTGATAAAATTCAAGTCTCATCAAGTACTCAGAATCAGACAAACTATGATTTATTTTCTCAGGTATTTAAAGAGGCAAGATAGCTCCTTTCAGCTCCTGACAGCAGTGGTAAAATAAATATTTTCAATCATCTAACCACTTCTGTTTCTGCACTCATGAAAGCATGCAATTAGTAGAGACCAGGCACTGACTGATTTGATTGACATATGTTTATTTTCTCTTCCACACACTGTGGGATCACAGCATGAGACTAATGAAAGAAATGCTGTAATTTGCAACTATGGATTGCATGGCTATTTTATAATCATACTTACAACTGGACCTGGTGGGCCCTGGGGACCTTCTCCTCCTTTCAGTCCAGGTGCACCCTGGGAAAAGTGAAAAGCAAAGAAAATGAACAGATATGAATTGAATATAAATAAGGGGTGATGTATAACTGATAAAATGAGAATGTTAGGAAGTGATTCCAGACACAAATATATTGATCTATTGCTATATGTATTATCACAACCAGTGCATATGCTCACGTATTTCCCTTTAATTACTCATGAATCTTTATTTAGTTGAGATCAAAAAAATGCTTCTAAAAGCAATCTTATTTACATGTTTCATTAATATGTTAATTATACCTGAGCTCCAGGAAGCCCTCTTTCACCTGGGAAACCACGTAGTCCTGCTGGTCCATCTTTCCCTGAGACACCTTGAGGACCTGGGTCACCCTAAGGAATAGAATATACATCCATCATAGGAAGTAAACATACATGCTTCCAAAAACAAAACTGTAATTACCTCTAACCTAGTGTGAGTAAAGTGTGAATACCATTTAATGATGAGAGTAGTGTGTGGAATGTCACATACATTAAAATGAACTAACCACTATCTACAGCTAAGTGTACATGAATGGGTGGTTTTATGGTCAATGAAGCTAACTGTTCTCATATTTTTGTTCAGTCATGACTTGAAGTACAATAAACTGATAAAGATATCTTTCTGACATTCATTTAAATACTACACCAACATTTAGAGTATCTATAGACAAGTAATGAGAAGCTATAGTAAAAAGTAAATGGGTGATTTCAGCCAAGAAAATTCCAACAGCATGGTGAATATACCTTTGCACCTTCTTTTCCTGCAGCACCAGGAAGACCTTGCTCCCCAGGAGGGCCAGGAGGGCCAGGATGTCCACGTTCACCTATTGGACCAGTCTCACCAGTTGGTCCCTAAAGTAGATAAACAAACTTCATTAGATTGCTCTTTTATTTTTTGGCAAAGATAACAAATTTCACTCCCTTTCACAAAGGTTTATCATTTTCAATTATTTTCATGGTGTCCTAGAGAACTGCATATAAAGCATTGAAAGTAAAATACTTGATAGAAGTCTGAAAGATTATGTATAATCTGGATTAAAATCTGAGTGTGTAAAGGGAATATATAGATAAATTTAAAGAGTTGTTTTGTTTGTTTAATACCAGCTTGTTTCAGAGTGAAGCCAGTCTAAATATTGTTAAAAACCATTTTATCATTATTTCATCTCCTTCCCTCTTTTATATAAGATGTCAAATAGATTTAAAAGTAAAAGAGTCATTATTAGTATCACACGGGGTAGCTAGTCAGTGAATCACTGCTTGATAATAAGCTCAAGTTCCCTGGAACTGAAACAACGAAAGTAGTTCTCCTTGGAATTTCCATGACTGGAGACCTTCCAATTGTAAATCTACATTGATTTGATAATCTAGAGAATGTGTCAGGGGGAATCCTGAAAACCATGGATTTCAGTTGGCAATTCCTCCAGGGCAAAGACTATAACAAATACCCCACTGCCTTAAACTGCTGTAAGTGTCAAAGTGAAAAATGTCAGGTCATTTATGTGTCCCCTGAGTCGTGCCATTTTGTGGTGCTAGACTTTAATGAGCTTTCAAGTGTAAATAGAGAATGGTCACCAGTTGCTCTCTATCTCCGCTTAGAATAAAGTTGAGGACATATAAAGGGAAATTTTCCAGATGCTAATGTTGTTAAACAGTCCAGTGTGTTACTTAAATTGCTTATAGGCTATCATTCTCTCTTATTTTTCTAAAAATGCAACAGATTCTTACCTTTTGGTCTTGGATTAGGAAAAAAAAAACACATCTACCCCAAATTTGGGTGTACATATCTAGATTTAAATTCTTTTAATTATGTATTGCTGAAAGCCCCCAACTTATCATTAATGAGCAAGCATTTCTCCTCAAAGGAAGTTTTCCTTAAACATCAATCAGAATTTCAATGCAATGGCTATCACCAAGACAAAAATGAGCAGGGATTTACATGAATGTACAAAAAAAAAGGAGTGGATATCAAGTATTGCAATCAACATTGCTCTTATTAAATCACTTCCTATGTCCTAACATGAAAATATGATTACATCTGAAATAGGCTACTGAATTCTCTTATTTAAAGGACCAATGAAGAAAAATAATTCAATGAAGATGCATAATCATAACACATCTGCTATTTTTATGCCTTAAACTAAGATGACAAAAAAGAACATGGTTTTCATAAATGAGATGTCTGCATTAGGCAGAGATAAACTTTCAAAAATATGAAGATCTGAAAATTTCAGTTAAACCCTAAGCTGTTTGTATTCTAGTTGTGGCACTAATTCTACTTCTGTTCATAAAGTGACATAATAGGAATCATTCTTTTAGTTAAATTTTTCACAGAAAATTGTTTTGAAGTTGTTTGGAATAAAGAAAAACAAAAGTATTTTAGAGGTTTTTTAAAATTGATAGGCAATTAAAAGAAAGGCTCAACATATACACACAGAGAAGTATGCAAAAAGAGTATCATGCACACTGTTTTTTCCTTGATAAAGTAGCAAACAGAAATTCCTTTGGTTCAAGATTGACCTCTGAAATTAAAAGGAACAGCCAATCCAAGAATTCTTCATTTTTGCTTCTATCACACATATTCCTAGAAAGAAGATACAATTTTGTTTCTGTGTTTGTGTGTGTGTGTGTTCGAGTTAACAAAGTATTAAGAACTAATTATAGGCTGAGAAAAGACTATTTAAAGCAATTAAGTAATTAAGACACTTTACTGCTCTGGCTCTTTTGCTATAATTTGTTAGTAGCAGGGGTAAAATTCCAACTGAGTAAACTAAATGTGTCTTGTCCATTCAATATGTTATGCCAGAATAAAAACTTTGTTTTCTATCCCCACAAATTATTGTCTACAAGTATTTAATACTATAACTCAGAGTACTACCTTAAATTTTGAGATTCTTTCTGCCACCTCTCTTGAAAAAGCTACTTGTCTTTGCCATTACTTCTATCAATATACCCTCAAAGATTACACACTAATATTTTATCACTGATGGAAATCATTGTTAAGAAAAAAGAAATTTTAAGAAAGATGTAATATAATACAAATTTTAACATTTTAGAAGAATTATATTAGAAGACATATTTCTAATATATTATACACCTAAATTTAATTTATACTCAGAAAACTGAAGTCATTTCAGAATCTGAAATCTCTGAAAAAAGAGAATGGTCAATCTATTTAAAAAGTATCTTGGTATTTTTAGCAAATGGTGTCATGATCAGGCCTTTGTGTTACCTTGACTGTGAAGTTTCTGACTTATTTTCATTATTTATTTTATTCTTCCCTTTTATTCATTCAGGCAACTAAAAATTTGCTTTAACTAATGGTTTTCTGAAGTTCATTTGATGTAGGCAAATTGCATATCTTTAAATACCATCCAAAATTTAAAAAATATTAATATTAAAATTCTCAAAATAAAATAAATTTCATACAACTTAGCAAAAGTTAAAATATAAAAGAAAGATAAATCTTGTTAGGAAATAAGTAGTGGAATATACCTGTGGTCCAACAACACCCCCTGGCCCAGGAGGGCCGGTCTTGCCTTGAAATCCCTAAGGAGAAAAAAACAAAAGAACTATAAAAGCTATCCAGGACACAAAACATAAATTATAATTCTCTGAGAGAGTTGAATAATTCACTCTAAAAGCCAGCCATCTTTTGGCTAAAAATTTCTTGCCTCATAAATCCCATGGACAGAGGCGCCTGTTGCAAATATCCTACAGTCGATGAGGTTGCATAAAGTTGGACACAACAGAACGACTAAGTGCGCACATAAGCACTCGTTTCTAAATGCCTATAAATTATTACATTACAGTTCTCTTTACATTTAAAATTTATTGTCTTCACTATTTTACACTGTAGTTGTATGATTATCTTCAATAAGCTTAAAAAAGAAAATAAGAAAATGGGATGAAGCTGGAGCAAAACTGTGTTCTTAGCCCTCTTTCCCTGTGTCAGACAACACAGAAATTTCAATCTAGAAACATATATGGATGAAATAAGCAATGACTTAGACACTCTTTGTAACAGTCCACTGGTTCCTCACGCAGAGATAAATCTACAGTCTGTGATATCATTGCATTTCTCTTTCTTCTGTTCCAACAATCTCATAAAATAAGATATAAAAATAAATTTATAAAAAGAATACTTTACATGATTTGTCACCATTTCAATATTTTATCAGCTTTCTTTCTTAAAACCCAAAACAATATACTTAACAAATGTACCTTACATATATTATAGTCATCAGAATAAAATCCAGTACAAGTGAGCTAATGTACTTACTAAATAAGGCCTTTGGCATATATTCTGGTACCTCTATTTCTCTAGACTCCTGGGTTATTTTCTGCATGACTGTATTATGAATAGCAAATTTCCTACTTATGTGAGTTAATTTACACTTAACAGTTGGAGAAAGATTCAAAATGCTGAGAGAAAAATGTGCCAAAGAACTGAATTAAAGGAAATAATATTTGCAAAAGTCTTATTCACTATAACATGAGATTGGAAATAAGAAAGTTAGAAAGCAAAGGACAGAAACTGGCTCTACACTTATATCATGACCTTCCTGATGATTATTATTACATTATTTATAAAAATGAAACTTAAAAGCAGTAAAAAGAAAAAAAAATTCTATTTGTAATTATTTGATTGATGCTCCAAGGAAAGAAAAAAACAAATTTATCCTATTTTTAAAACACATTAATTCTTAAAACCCTCAGGTTTCCACTTTAGCTATAAATCACAATAGCAAAATGAATCAATTCAAGGGAAATGCATTATGTAATTTATTTAGCATTTTATAAACAAAATAATAGCTTTATTTGCTTAATTTTAACTTTTCAGGAACTTAATGGTTTAGAAATTAGTACCCACATATGTAAGCACATATATACAGTTATATTATATACATATTATTTTATGTTTTACTTTTCCACTGAGAGCTAACAGCTCTTAGCAGTTATTCTTACCATTTGTTTACATCATTTAGTCCCACATCATACCTACTCCTTAGATGGTCTCAATAATTTCCATGAAAACAATCGCTATTAATATCTGTATCTGATCAACTCCTCTGCAACAAACTATTTCTCGACCTTTAGTCTCTGCTGAGTCTTAAAACTCTCTCAGTAAGTGCCTACTTGACATTTTCAATGCCCTCTCATGCTTTCACTGAGGAAATTCTGTGAAAAAATGTGTTACCCAGACTTGTACTCATCCACCCTAAGAGTGTGTTAGCTCATCTGAGTGACAGACAGATTTGTAAGGAGCTGGAAAACAGCCTGACCATATGCCAGCTCATTCAAAATATTCAGTTTTGCAAGTATCTAGTAAATTTATTTACCATATAAAATATGTACAAAAAAAGCTTTTATAGATCAAAATGAAGTGTGATTATTTAATATTGTCATATAATAAGACTAGCCTTTTATTTTAGTACAAGTTAAATGAAGTTTTTCAAATTTCTTAAGAACAGAAATGAATTTGATACATGGCTATTAAAAATATAACTCCTATTCTGATTACCTCTATGATCAACACATGATTTGGCACTGCATTTCTAAGAAAAGTGTGGGTTGTTTCAGAGTAATAAAACGGTCTCTCAGTTGAGTCTCTCAGTCGTGTCCAACTCTTTGTGATCCCATGGACTGCAGCACACCAGGCCTCCCTGTCCATCACCAACTCGTGGAGTTTACCCAAACTCATGTCCATTGAGTCAGTGATGCCATCCAACCATCTTATCCTCTATTGTCCCCTTCTCTTCCTGCCTTCAGTCTTTCCCAACATCAGGGTCTTTTCAAATGAGTCAGCTCTTCACATCAGGTTGCCAAAGTACTGGAGTTTCAGCTTCAACATCAGTCCTTCCAATGAACACTCAGGACTGATGTCCCTTAGGATGGACTGGTTGGACCTCCTTGCAGTCCAAGGGATTCTCAAGAGTCTTCTCTGACACCACAGTTCAAAAGCATCAATTCTTCAGCTCTCAGCTTTCTTTCTAGCCCAACTCTCACATCCATACATGACTACTGGAAAAACCACAGCCTTGATGAGAAGGACTTTTGTTGGCAAAGTAATATCTCTGCTTTTTAATATTCTGTCTAGGTTGGTCATAACTTTCCTTCCAAGGAGTAAGCGTCTTTTAATTTCATAGCTGCAGTCACCATCTGCAGTGATTTTGGACTCTAATTACTCCTAAAGAGCTTTAAATTGTAAGATGTCAGAATGAACTTTCAGTTTAAGGATTTCTAAATGAGGAAAAATCTCAAATATAACAAAATAACTTCTTTAAAATAAGGAAACACATATATATCAAAATATAGCTGCCCTAGATTCTGACTCTTGTACAAGACAATCTTATGAATCACAGTCAATACAGAACAAGGTGAGCAAGAAAAGTTCTTGAGTATAAAAGTGACTCACTGTTCTTTAAGTGAATTTGAAAACAGAAATATAATTTTCCAGAAATAATTCTAGGCTTCATTTATAAGAAACTACGAGATGAGAATACCTATCCTAGAATCATTAGTTAACATGTTACTTTTCCACTTTGTTTACCTTTAGACATTAGCATCACCAACTCAGTGGACATGAGTGAGCAAGCTCTGGGAGATGGTGAAGGGAAGGGAAGCCTGGTGTGCTGCAGTCCATGGGGTCGCAAAGAGTCGGACACGACTGAGCGACTAAACAACAACAATAATATTGTTGCTCTCGATAGAAGCAGAAGCTCTTGATTAAATTGAAGACAAAAGGGATTTTGTAATAATAATCCTCTAGGTACCACTTCCTCAAAAGACATGTTTGAAATATTCTAAAGTTATTCCCAAGAAGCTACACCATGACTTAGAAATGACTGACTGCAATATTTGAATGAGAATGCATCTGCGAATTTAAGTATGGATTATCCTTTACAGAGTTTATTTCTTGCTCACCATGCAAATGTCATTCCCAAGAGGACCCCCACACAATTGTACTCTTCGGTCTCACTAAATTATTCTTATTTTGGTGTGTAATCCAAGACTTTGAACTTTACTAAATCTGACTAAAACCAAGAAGTCGTTACAGGAAGAATTGTCACTTGGTGAGCAAAACAAGAATTGGCTGCTGCTTCCAGATTGTTTTTCCTATGCAGAAAAGCATTGTGTTTCAGATCTGTTATTCTGTACTTCAATTGAACTCCTAATATGTATTGATGGTGGCAGAATACCCTAAGATAATTTTGAGCCACATAGTCAACGGCAGTCTGTCTTGTGGTTTCTTTAAGAAATCTGGATAAAATTAATCACTGTTAAGAGCCAAGAATTGATATCAAGGAAAGATAGTAATCCGTAACAATTTCTGATTAGATTACCATCCCACTGCAAGAGTCAGATACAAGGTTTTGTAACAGTGGCAGAATAAATAAAGAAAACCATTAGGATTCTTAAACCATAGTTGAGCTGCCAGTTTCCCCTCTGTCCCAATCACTCTTACATAAGTTGTTCAGACAATTTGTTTAATGTTATATTCCTCATAATTTAAGCTACATTTTTTTTCCATTTTGTTACTTAATAGGAGAGGGTTTATTTGACATAGTTCTAGGTGAATTATAGATTTATGGTTCCAACTTCAGTAAATATTTCATCCTTTAATCTTGGATACAAGAACCTATTATCTGAATGGTTTATTGTAATGTGTCTCCTTTAGAGACTGGAAGGGTGAAAGACTTATAAATATATCTGTAAACAAAGATTTCAGTGAAAGGGTCAAGGATGACAACCTGTGGAGGGATCCAAATGATAAAGTCTTTTCCATCAGTAAATACCCCAAACGCTCTTATTGAAAATAAGGAAAATCAAGTAATATGCATGTCCACAAGTAATCATGTTCATTTAGGTATTTAGCTACAAAATGGGTCTCTGTATGTCAAATATATTTTAAAAAGATTAAATGGAATTAATTTTGGTATTGTCCTTAATCTGATAATTGACTTGTTAATAATAAAGTATTTTTCTGTGAAATGATGAGATGCTAGAGATAGAAAATGTTAATCATAATACTGGGATCACTTACAGTCTCTCCACGTTGCCCAGGGTGTCCTGGCAGGCCATCTTTCCCAGGTGGTCCCTGAAATCACAAATATTCAACATCAAATGTCACACGTATTTCTTGATTCATTTTAGAATCTAAATATAATGTTAGACAATTTTCTTATATCTTCATTAGATATACTATTTTGATGTTCTATTGATTTTATATATGGTAGTATGTGTATAGGGGCTTCCCTAGAGGCTCAGTGATAAGGAATACACCTGTGATGCAGAAGATGCAGGATAAGTGGGTTCAGTCCCTAAGCTGAGAAGGAAGATACCATGGAGGAGGGCATGGAAACCCACTGCAGTATTCTCCATGGAGAATCCCATGGACAGAGGAGCCTGGCAGACTAGAGTCCATAGGGTCATGAAATGTCAGACACTATTGAAGGGACTGAGCAGAAACAGATAGTATGTGTATTTATCTCTTTAATAGAATTCTATGAACTTCTCTGGTGGCTCAGACAGTAAAGTCTGCCTGCAGTGCAGGAGACTAAGTTTGATCCCTGGGTCAGGAAGATCTGCTAGAGAAGGAAATGACTACCCATTCCAGTATTCTTGCCTGAGAAATCCTATGGAGAGAGGAGCCTGGCAGGCTAGAGTCCATGGGGTTTCAAAGAGTTGGACATGACTGAGTGAATAAACCACCAAATAGCTATAACTCAGACCAACACAATATTATAAAACTGTAATCTGAGTATTTTACATTTAAATTATTTCATTAGCAACTATATTTTTAAAGAGCATATTCACATATTTGTATTTTATTTTTGCAAAAATAACAGTTCTTCAGTACTTGACAAATGAATATTTTCCCTTATTTTTGTTGTTATTTGGTGAATATTTTTAATTCAATTTCCTGTGCATCAAGACTTGGATAATAGAGATAGATGGTGTCCTCTAGTGGTTGTCTGAGCTTCTAACTGACAAGAATGTGAAAGAAATAAAAACTCTTACAAACAGCATTTTACTTCTCAGTTGCTTCGGGTAAACAAAACAAGAGCGCCACTCAATTTTAGAAGTCACCAGGACCAGTTTTTCCCAGTAGCTTTTCTTAAATACCCTCTTGGAAGCATAACGTTTCTTAAACACTGGAGAGCACGTCCACTGTGCTATCACTTTAGGTAAATGATGCTGTCTTTGTCATGGCTGAAAAAATAAATGAGGCTCATCAACTAAGTATTTAAGGTAAACAACAACCCTAAGAGGGTTGTTTAGATACTTAGTAGAAATAGATGGCTTCTTTAGACTGCATTGTGGATGACTCATCCTACACAGAAACCATTAAGCATCAAGTTCAAATTTCAAAATATGTATAATAGGTATAGGCAGAGATGTTCTTAGGTGAGAAGGTCTGGGTAAATGAAGGATATGATCACTTCAATGACAACATGTTTAACGATAACAGGTATACCTCTCACAGTTTAATTATTTGAATAAGTCTACTCATGTATTAAAAATACACTATTTACATAAATCTATTTTCAAGTATCAATTCTTTGTATATGAAGTTTGAAAAAAAGTATTTCCAAATAATATTATTTTCACAGACAGCTTTCTTCCACTGGAATAAGACTTTTTCTAAGTTGGTTGTAACATCTTGGGGAAAGGCTTCCTGATGGCGACTAGTACCAGCTCTCTCCCTGATCTCCTCTTTATTGACACATTGGTACAATTACCAGCTCTCATTAAAGCCTGTATGATATTTCACAAGATCATTGCTTTCTCAGTGATTTGCTTGGATTTTCCAAGACCATCTCAGTGATTCTATTGCCATCTGCCCCAAGGACCAAAACTGGAATGTCTCCCAAATATTCTTGGGCATCACAGACCCATTCTTTCCTTCAAAAACATATATTACATACTTATGTGTTAGGCACTAGGTAATCATAACATGAGATACAGTTCTCAGTTTGGAGGTGAAACACATAAATAAGTAATTGATTGTTACTGGATCTTGTTTAGGTTCAGTATTTCAAAATAGTAAATAAAAACAAATCCTATGCTCCATCACTATTTTGATACATATGGGAATAAATATGCCATCAATTGGGGTTAGTAGTAAAACTTTTAAGTAAAATTACAGGGTGACTGCTAAAGGATAATAAACATGAATCAGACACTCTGTTCCACCATGCTAAAATGCATCTCAAATGATGAGTTTTGCAATCAGTATAAGCTATTTATAGGGCTTCCCTGGTCACTCAGTGGTAAAGAATCCACCTGCAAGGCAGGAGACACAGAGGACAGGAGTTCAATCCCTAGGTCCAGAAGAGTCACTCCAGTATTCTCTCCTGGAGAATCCCGTGGACACAGGAGCCTGGCAGGCTACAGTCCATAGGGTCACAAAGCTTGGACATGACCGAGCATGCAAAAACACATAAGCTATTTATATTTGTTTAACATTTGTATATATAAAAGTTAAATATCTCATTATATTTGCTGGTGTGAAAAAATATAGATAATACTTTTATTGCAAGATAGTCCAACTCTTTAAAATAGTGACCTTAGATCTAAATAACATCATCTGAGATGAATGTAACATGATTTTTAATGGCTTTCCTGGATATTTTATGGGAGCAGTGTTTAATAGACTATATAAAAAATTCATATCATCATTTTCTTGATTTAAGTATGCATTCTTAATGTTAAGTGATAAATCCTAAAAATTTTATTGACTCCATACTACTATCCAATAAAATAAATACAATGACCAAATAATTTCATGGAATTAATTTAAAATAATAATATTATTGATCAAAATAGATGGACATTTGATGTCATTGGAGAATGGCAGTGAAAACAAATTCATCTAAGTGGGGGTTGTGTGTATATAGCAAAGTAATCTGTGTAAAGATACTTAGAAATAAATGTTAAGATTTTTTCACTTCACATTGGTACTGTCTTGATTTCTCTATAAATAGAAGGTATCTTATAGTAGTCATGTTATAAATCTTATTAATCACCAGAGTTAATCTTTTTTTACATGAGGTAACTATATGCTGACATTGGCTTGAGATAAATAGACTCTAAACATGAATATTCCAAGTACCCCATATGTATCTGTGTGAGTATACATATACATATATATATATATTTCATTTGTTTATACATACATACATATATAATATATATACATTTCCTAATTACAATGAAAATGAATCAGTTAATTTAAAGGAAGAGGAGCTTAATTCAATCCTTCTATCTGAATTCTTCCTTCTAAATATCAAAGAAATGAAGACAGTTCTTTCCTATATGTTATAAAACTGCATACCAGAACAAATGATAGGTACTTTATTTCACACTCGAATGTTTCATTTGTCAGAGAAATAGAGGATAAAAATCATTTTGTTTAACAGTGAAAGCAATGTTCCTTAACAGTGTCATGTCTCTCAACCAGACTGCGTGCTTCTCAAGTATAGGCATTTACTACACTTCTAATACTTAAGAGACAAAATGCATGCATGATCAATGACTCAAAACTTGAAAGATATATGAGAGAATGGACTGAAAAAATCTGAGGAAAAATGGCATTCTATGACAATAAAATTATACTACATGAGGGAAACTTCTTAATAGTTTGTTCAAATATAAATGGCATGATAATGTGGAAGTTATACATATCACTGGATTTTATGTTGCTAAACAATAATCTATGAGCATGACTTCAAAATACTTATGAAGGAATCTTATGTGCACAATTTTGCAACAGTATTTTCATTTCTCTATATATGCAGCTTTGCATCACTTAATATTGCATTTGGGACAAAACTGAAATAGTAAACAACATTACATGCAGGTAGTATCTAATTATCCTTTGTTTAATAATAGGTATTTGTGTTAATCCTTTTATAACATTATAATATAATAGCCTTTTTTGATATGTTTGCAGTAATATCAAGATTCTTACAGATAAAAATAATATTTAACACTTAAATCAGTATTTTACAGTAGATTACCCATTTTCAAATATGTGAGCTAAAGTCACATTTGAAAGTAATCAAGGAAAGAGGGAGTTATTCAAACTCAATAAAAATACTGGAGAACATTTTATTTATTCATAAATGATTTTCAACATGTTTAAAAGTAGAATGTACTCATTTGTAACATTTATTTAGGTTTTAAACATCTTAAATTAGTATTGTTCTTTTATGCAAGATTGTTATTGAACTATATTTGGTAAACTATAATTATTTATATTAGATACATAATTACTAGAAATTAGAAAATTAGGATGTACAATTTTTGAAATGTTAGCATCCAAAAACATGGATGCATGTTGTAGTAGTTTGTAAAAAAGATTCAGTTCCAAATCAGTTTAAAACATGCAGCCAAAAATCTTATCAATATGTCTCTAAATGAAAATATCCAGGATATGAGGAAAACTGTCAGTAATTATTTACAAGGAATTAGCTATTTGTATTACTGCATTGAAAAAATTTTGTTCTCAAATCATTGACTGAAAATTTTAACTGTACTTAGTTTCCTACAGAGTAGGTCATATTCATATTCAAACTATATTGGTCTTAATCTCAAACTATTTTTGAATTCACTATTGAAAGTAAGGCCCATTGACCACTGGCATTGGCATCATCTGGACATTTGCCAGTAATATTAAGTCTCAAGACCTATCCCAGACATACTGAATCAAAACCTACATTTTTAACAAAATACCAACATGATCTATGTGTACATTAAAGTTTGGATAGCATTGTCTACTCTGGACTAGAACAGTGGTTCACACACATTAGCATGTATCAGAACTACCCAGAGAGCTCATTAAGACACAGACTGGGCCCCTATCCTTGAGTTCCAATTAGAGGAGTAAGGTGGAAACAGGACACTGCATTTCTAACAAAGTCCTGCTGACCTTCTTGTCCATGGGCCACCCTGTGAGAACAATTTCCTTTGACAGGTGGGTGCTATGGTTTGAAAGGTTGTGTTCCTTTGAAATTCATATGTTGAAAGCATAATGCTCAAACGTGATGTTATTAGCAGGTGGTACCTTTGGGTGGTGCTTATGTTATCTTCATGGAACCCTCAAGAATGGAATGATTGACTTATAAAAGTGGCTCCAGAGAACAGAAAATGAAAAGTCTGCTACCTGAAAAAGGGTCCCCACCTCACCATTCAGCCTTCAGAACTCTAAGAAATAGATTCTGTTGTTTATACACTAGACAATCATGTTTTCTTTGTTATAGCAGCCAGAATGGACTAAGGCAGTAAGTTGATACTAGCTCTTATAAATAAACTGAATAGGTTGCCGAAAAAGGAGAGAAAAAAGCAACTGAGTACTAGGCATGGCCTATATTCCCAAAAATATTTGTGTGAAAAGAAAAGATTTCAATTAACTTTGTGAAAATATCTGACAAGGATAGTCTAAAGACTGTGGTTCTAAATAAATTTTATAACAAGGGAATGATTCAAGAAGGGTTATCATTACATTTTCTTAAAAAATGCATTATAAAGGCAAAAATAGTAAATACAAATAATAGATCTTAATGTGATATAAGTAATATCAGAAGGTTGGAGGATGATTTTGAAGAAGGGTGCATTGGATAATAAAAATTAAAAGAAATTAATAGACCGAATATTTAAGATTCAGTAATGATTTTTAATGCCATCAATAATACTCATTGCAGTAGAAGAGTAGTTGAGAGAATAATATTCATGTTGTTCTAGTTTTGATATACTTTGAAGGGATGTTTAATCAGATATATCTAAATTATATTCCGAAATGTTTGATAAACTTCATAAGCTGAAAATACATACTGTGGCATTAATCACCATTTTGTCTTATGGGCTTCCCTGGTGGCTGAGTGGTAAAGGATCCTTTTGCAATGCAGGAGGGCAGGAAATACAGGATCAACCCTTGAGTTGGGAAGATCTCCTGAAGGAGGGCATGGTAACCCACTCCAATATTCTTGCCTGAAGAATTCCATGGACAGAGGAGCCTGGCAGGCTGCAGTCCATAGGGTGGCACAGAGTTGGACACAACTGAAGTGACTTGGCATGTACACACACGTTTTGTTTTTATAGGAATTTGTATCAATATTTGTATTCAAATATATTTCATATGTAAGCTATGACTTGCAAAATTTGAAAACACTATCAAGTGAAGAAAGAGAAAGAAAAACTATGGCACTTACTGGAGGGCCTTTTGGTCCAGGGAATCCAACTGGACCTTGAGGTCCTTGAGGACCCTGAAAAGAAAAAGCAGTAGGGAAATTTAAGAATAAATCTTCAAAGGAACATCTTTACACTCTGAAGTTTATTTCTACAGATAAAGAACAATACAGACTACAGCTTGTTTACCATAATGGCAGAACTATGGGAAATACAATGAGATAATCTGCGCTAATCTATAGGCAAAATGGATGATTTCCCAATAATTCAGTACTCAAAACTGCACATCACATCAGTGGTCTTAGCTTAAGAACACTGCAAATATTTAGAATTCATATTAAAAGTAAATAGAACATGGATGTATCAGGAAACCCTGTACATAATCTACTTTCAATATTAGCTAAAAACATCTGTGAATGGAAGATACTTCAATAGACTCCCCCAAATTATTTTTAAAATTGACTCTATACATATTTTGACTCTACAGTCATACAAAATTAAAAGAAAAAAAATAAATAAGTGACTATCTCAAAAAGACCATAGAGGATACCTTTAACTAATCTTTATATTTAAAATGTATTTGTTTTTAAGGATATTGCTATCTCATTTTATTCATGTACAAGCTTCTTTTGTAGATAAAATGAAAACAACTTTACTATGTCCCAAATATTGAAAAAGAAAGACTTACGCCACAAATTATCCATTGTTTATGCAAAATTCAATTTATTTCAGTGTGCTCATTTTTTGTTTTTATTGTCTTATTTTTTCTAAAATTTATCATTTTAGACCCAAGTAAAAGCTATATTAACTAAGTCCTTAATGGTAGGCATTCATGCTCTGCAAATCATGAGTATGAGGGATCATATTTAACTTGTAGAATATCCTAATGGGTGTATATACATATATATATATATAAACATGTAGAATATGTATTATTTGTACATATACTGCTATATATATACATATATATACATAAATATATTGTTAAAGAAGGTCATTAAAATGGATAAATATAGGTATTTTTCATTTTTAATTCAAAGGTACTACAAAACTCTCTCCCTGAACTTCCCAAGTCATATATACAGGAGAGAATGTTTCTGTGGTATTACTTTTATTGTTCTTCAACTGTGTGCCTAAGACATAACAAATAGTTCATGATACTTAAAATTATTTGAGAAAATGGTATATTATAGAGAAAATATCTGAGCAACTACACAGAACACAAGAAATACATTTTGTATATTTAAAATATGTATAAATGTTTCTTGGAAATAGTTTTGAGCATACTTAAAAAAATTTTTTGTTTTTTGTAATCAACCTTTACTTTGAGCTTCCCTGGCAGCTCAGACAGTAAGAATCTGCCTGCAATGTGGGAGACCCAGGTTCAATTCCTTGGTCAGGAAAATACCCTGGAGAAGGGAATGGCAACCCACTCCAGTATTCTTGCCTGGAGAATCCCACAAACACAGGAGCATGGCAGGCTACAGTCCGTGGGGTCACAAAGAGTCAGACACAACAGAGCAACTAACACCAACTGTACTTTGATCCTCAAAATATACTTTCTCATTCTCAAACTGTCTTCACAATCACAAGTGATCATGTTCTTGGGTTACACTGCTGTGTTCCAAAATAAATCATGAAAATTTACAGCTGATATTGAAATTTTGGAATGTATAATAAAGTATGTAAATATAATAGTTTGTGCTTTAAAGACAAAACTCTTAGTTATGCTACAATTTGTTAAATGGTTCTACTGGTTCTATTCCAGTTAATGATTCAGCCATTTTAATTAATTTAACTGTATATTCCTATTAAGATGACTGCTACAAAATATTTAAAATGTATATATCATTTATGAAGTCAAAATGTACAGGATGAACTTAATTTGGAAATAGCTCATCAACAGTGAGAAATATTTAATAGAAATTTAATTAAACTTGACCCAAAGCCCTGAAACAACTGTAATTTAACGTTTATTCTTGGGTCTTATACACTGACATTTCTGTCACAAATATTGTTTATTTTTTTTAAATGACCTATTCTCAGTTTTAAGTTATACATCAGGAGGTATTTCTGCTTTACTTTTTGTGAAACACCTATTATAAATTTCAATAATATAAAATGTGTAATTTTATAATATAAATGTATAATATAAATTTTATATTTTATAATATAAAATGTATACTTAAAATTACAGAATATTAGGTCATCAGCCTAATTTCTTTGATAGTAATGTGGAATATTTAAAATTCTTTCAAGAGGATAGCTTTTAAAATCTGGCTACAAAAATGCTATAGTTTGCCAAACAAACAAAGGGCGTGCTTACTCATGTATATTTAGCTTTATTATATACCAATTGAAAAATCAATTTACTAGTTTTCCTATTTACTGGAATAGATGTTTTATCTTGATTTGAATGTGTATCGATTGTGACTTAATGGCTACTGGAAGCTTGCATGTTACCAGCATAATGCTACTGCCAGCTCCAGGAACAAAGTATCAGTGTGGAAAGCAAGAGGAGGGGAGGAGAAGGCATAGGTGTCATATACATTTTTAAAAGAAAAACAAGATTTTGGTTTGAGTTTAAGAGTTGATATCATAGGCCAGTTACACATATAATTTCTCTCACTTCTATAACAAAATTAGTAGCACATAATCGATGAAGATTTTTTTAGGAAAGTAAATTAAAGAATGGGCTTCCCACATGGTGCTAGTAGTAAGGAACTAGCTGCCAACGCAGGAGACATGAATTCATGAGACATGAATTCGATCCCTGGGTCAAGAAAATCTCCTGGAGAAAGACATGGCAAACCACTCCAGTATTCTTGCCTGGAGAACCCCATGGACAGAGGAGCCTGGTGGGCTACAGCCCATAGGGTCTCAAAGAGTCAGACATGACCGACACGACATAGCACGCATACACATGTTAGAGAATAGGAACTTTTAAACTCTGAAGTTTTGTGGATGACTGCATACATGTATTTGCAAGCACATGTAACTTTTCCCAGAAATTTAAACACTTGTGAAATATCAACATTTATATGATGTAACTATTATACTTACTCTTTCACCAGGAGGGCCAGGAGGGCCATCACCACCTGAAGTGCCCTGGGAAAAACAACACAAAAACAGAAAAAAATTAGTTTTGACTCCTTCTGGTAACAGCCGTCCTCTGGAAGAGGAACCTACAGACAAGCCCAAATGGAACAAGTTCTGACGGTACCTTTGGACCTGGTTTCCCAGTGGGACCTCTTGCTCCTCTTGAACCTCGAGGTCCCTGCATGTAAGAGCAAAGATGAAATTGATCTAGCTCCAATTAGATCCAAATGGCACAGGATCAGCTTTCTTTTTTGAAGCAAATTATTTTGGAAAGTTAAATCCAAAATGAAAATCACCATTTTAAATCAAGGCCCTTACCGTTGGACCACGCTGACCCCGAGGACCTGGTTTGCCAGCTACGCCCTGTCAACAACAGTTCAAACAGCTTCAGTACACAGTATATCACAATGAATTGTGAGTCTGGGTCTGAGAGATAGGTTCCTATGCAAGAACATTTATATTAGTCCAGAACAGTATACTTGTATATCATACCCGGGCACCTTTCTCTCCATTGGCACCTGGAAACCCAGGAAATCCAGTGGAACCCTACAAAAATAAAAATAGTAAACATTAAGTATATTAACTAACATTTTAGCCACAAGCTGAGAGTCTTTTGAAATACAGTGGTTCTCACAAGTGGGTAGCATTCAAATCAAAAATATAACTTTAAGATACCATACAACCTTCATTCATGTACCGAAAAATGAACTTACAGTGACACCTGAAATCCTGGAAGCACTGAAAACATGAATTGATAACACATCTTAGTTTTCAACTTTAAGGAAATGAATTAATCAAATATATCATTTCTCATATTAAAAAATAACAATTAAAGGACATTTCATATAAAATAAATTTTGACTTATAATTCTACATATTTGCTTCAACTGTGAAGAAAAATTTTGTTTTTCACAAGCACGAATAATCAAATAGTAAAATAGGAATTTTATAAAATGCTTTTCTGAATTAACATTATTGTATTCTTCTAGTATACTTATCACTTTTTAGTTGAGTATTTTGTACCTTTGGAACTGGATAAGATCATAAAGATTAAAAATCGTCCCCTTTTTCTGCTGATGTTTAAATGTGGTTAGATGCAGCTGAGAGTCTAAGTCAGACTGTCCAGCATTACAGTCTCTTATGGGGATTCCAAACACATGAATTTCAGACTTATGTTTGTCATGCAATCACGTTAAGAAAATTGAGTACATCACTTATCCGCTTTGAGCATAGCTTTTTCTTCAGTAAAATGAGATCATCTGCATCTTATAGGTACTTTGACACTTGTAGGATATAGAACTGAAGGAAGGCAAAGTATAAAAATGATAATAATAGATAACATCAAATGAGGATTATTTAAAGATGTAATAAGCCCTATAAAAGCACTATGTAATTTAATCCACAGTTAGTTTTTACAAACGGAATATAATTCCATTTCACCTTGTACATATGTCCAGATTTTCATCTAAGAGATTCCTTCGAATATGACTGTGATTGGTTTGCCTCATTATTGTATCATGAAATAGAGCAGATTAGGATTCAATTATTGCTCTTCAACTTACTAATAACTATGAGACCCTCGGAGTGGTGGGTGGGGGAGGGAGCTTCCAAACACTCACTTTTCTTATTCAGAACAGTGTATAGATTAAATGCAAAAATGTGTAAAATGTCTAGCAAAGAATAGTAGACATGCAGATTTTACACACTTTCCCATGCATCAATGAAGGTGAAACAAAGCCTTCTTTGACTTGAATACATCTTTGGGTTTTGTTTTTCTTCCTTCTTCTATTAGATTCAGGTGTACAGTAAAGTTAATCAGTTATACACACACACACACACAATATATATTCTTCACTCAGATTATTTTCCATTAAAAGTTATTACAAGATATTTAATATAGTTCCCTGTGCTATATAGTAGGTCCTTGTTGTTTATATATTTTATATACAGTAGTGTGTATCTCTTAATCCCAAACTCCTAATTTGTTTGTTTCCCCCAATTCTCTCCCTTTGGTAACAATAAATTTGTTTTCTATTTCAGTGCACACTCATTTGGACTGAACTAACCTAAAGTAATATTTGTCTCAGTGAAAAAGGGCTCTTCTGTATCAGAATAGTCTAGAGTGACTGCTGAAAGAAGGGACTGTCAAATCCTACTGCAGGCAATAGGGTCCAGGAATTTGCATTTTTAACAATTTTTCCAGGTGATATATACAAAAAGAGTGTTATCAATTTATATTTCCTCAATAAATCAGGAAATTTGTATGTGAAGCCTTATGGCATTTGATGGACAAAGCTTAGTAAGAACGGCTAAGTTTCCCATTAGGACCCATTTAGCAACATATTATAATTCATTTATAGAGACCACTATGTGATCAACCTGAGGACAATTGTTAGAAGATGTAATGCTCACATGATGGGGGAAAATTTCTGCAAATTACATTTTTGAAAGGCTTTCAAAGCCTTTTCTCTATCTCTACAGAGAATCATGTAGCTATATCTGATAGAGTATTACTATGTGAATACTCTAGGACATTGACAAGTGAGTATAATTCAATATGGAAGTAATTCATTTCTACCAAATTCAATTTAAGGACAAATATTCATCTGTCCTGAGTAGAAGAGAAATACATTTATAGAGACTTCATTCAAACAAATGGCTCTCATGCATCGATTTCATGTTTAATAAATTTATTTTCTTACATAGTTTCTGCTCTAAGAAATTTATGGGAAATAGACAAAAATGTCTAATCCACCAACTAAACAATTTGTAACATATGGGCATATCCTTCTCTTTTGCCCACATAAAAATTATCACCAAAATATACAATTTCCAAGAAAAGACATCTGCTTTTAAGTGGAAAAAATAAACAGCCAACAAAAGGCCAAAAAGTCAACGGTTAATAGCAAAATCAGCTCTTTTGGTGAATAAAACTTTCAAAATTAGTTTAAATGCTCTTTTAAATATAAATGAATTCTATCTGAAAAACGATTTTACTTTTTGAAATAACTATCATTTTATACACATTTAATGGTACATCTTTTAAAAATCCATTATGGCTTACATGTCTAGTAAGATTTTACATAAATTATATTGCCTAATTATAGTCCTTATATTGCTTGAAAGGGATTAGCAGCCGAGTTTCAGTGAAAGGGAAAGTCGCTCAGTCATGTCTGACTCTTTGCGACCCCATGGACTGTAGTCTGCCAGGCTCCTCTGTCCTTGTAATTCTCTTGGCCAGCATACTGGAGTGGGTAGTTGTTCCCTTCTCCAGGGGATCTTCCCAACCCAGGGACCAAACCCAGGTCTCCCGCATTGCAAGCAGATTCTTTACCATCTGAGTCACCAGGGAAGCCCAATTATAGTTCTTATATTGCTTGAAAGGGGTTAGTAGTCTAGTTCCATATTTAGTATAATAAAGACTTAAGCCTATTCAAAATTCACTGGCTTCCACATAGGAAAGGAATGTGACCCTATCTTTGATTTTTGATGTATCCATCATTTTTTGTTTAAGAAATGAGAAACATAAAAGGTTTTGATCATAGAAAAAAGTTATGAAGAAAAGTAAAAGATAAAGACCAAAATTTCAGACATTTACGTTAAAAGGTGAAAATGCAATGTTTGATTCCTCGAGGAAGAAGCTTTTCTCTCTAGTCATTCTGGTCCATTTTGTTACTAAAAAGAACTGAATGTTTATTGAACACAGTATTGACTTAGGGAAAACAGAAAAATATAAGAATGTCAAATAAACATTTAATAGAAAACTATACTCATTCATGTAAACGTAAAAACAGATTTCTGTTTTTAAATCAAAACACAACCACAATTACAATTCAATTTAGATCAAAAATTTACCCAATAAGTTAAGAATAGTTTAAAGTTGTATTTTATAAAGTAAATACCTTCTTTTACTTAAAGCACCTGTGAAAATGCTTGATATCCAAAAGGAAGATAACTAGGTAACAGAATAAGGTATTAGAGACAATATTTAAAAGGTAAAAATTACTAATTAATGCTTGTATTATTTTTTAAATCATAAATTAAATGCATCTTTCTTTAGAAGGGCTCCATTGCCTCCTAGAATACAAGGAAATATTCTAGAAAGCCAGTGAACAGGGCAAAACCGTATGGCAAGCCTAAAATGCTGTTATCACATGATGATGAGTCACAAGTGCATGAAATTCACATTTGTCAGGAGGTAGGATATTTTTGTCTCCCACTGATTATCTGTGAAACATTAATAAATATATGTTTGGGTATTATCACACCCAGTCAGGATGTATCCTTATATTATAAACCTGTCAAACATTAACGAATCAAACAGGGATAGGTAGATGACAAACATATAGATAGGTAGTAGATAGATAGATATAGATAGATAATCTCATGTGCATGTAACTACCTTTATATTAATAAGCAAAATTTATATATGAAATCATTTAGCCATTTAATGTAACTAGTCAATCAATTGAAAGAATCCTTAACGAAGTTCTATAATGAGCTCGAGGAAAACAAGTGCAAGGTAAAACATATTTTTAAAACACTTCTTTGCTTAAAATATGTATATTTCACATCAAAAATAGAATCTCAGTGCATAAAGTGCATGACTTGAGTAGTGCTCCCCCAAAAGACACATCAAACATCCAAATATTCTGGAATTTGTGAATATTACTTTATTTGGAGAAAAGGGGTCTTCGTAGATGTAATTAAGTTCAGGATCTTGAAATTAGATCATCCTGAATTATCCAGGTGGTCTTTATATCTAATGACAAGTGTTTTTATAAGAAGAAGAGAAGATAAGGACACAGATAAAAAGGTCATGTGAAGATGGGGTTGGAGATTGCACACAAGCCAAAAAATGCCTAGGGCCACAGGAAGATGGAAGAGGACAGGACAGATTCTCCCACAGGGCTTTTGGAGGGAGTATGGGCTCGCTAACACCTCAATTTTAGACTTCTGGCCTTCAGAAGTGTAAGAAAGTCAATTTCCATTGTTTAAATCACCAAGTTTATGGTGATTTGTTACAGTAGCCCTAGGAAACGGATTCTGTGGAAATGAGGGAAAATAAAGAGGGTGAAAGAAGAGCCATTCTTTCTCTAAAAACAATATCAAATGGTAATTGAAACCTTTAGGGAACTAGACAGGAAATCAAAAGCTATTATCCATCACTGGTCATCTACTTAAAACTTCTAGATCTATTACTATGCGGCCTTGAAATAGACCTTATTCCAATTACAAGGAAGTGGCTATGACTTCCTCTGTCTCTAATACTCCAGTCCCAAATCACTTAAGCTCTCTGAACTCTGCAATCCCGGTGCCCATAAAAGCATCTGACTTTCTCTTGTAAGATTATATTTTAAGGATTCATCATTACTACATTACAAACTGAAATGTAACCATGGATGATTAATGTTAAGTGTATCGACAAAATGCTAATAAACAAGCTATAAAAATCAAGCTAATTGTTTTACCTTTGGACCTTGTCTTCCTGGATATCCTGGTAATCCTGGAACGCCAAGTTTCCCCTAAAGTTAAAATAATAATAATAATCATTTCAAAATAGAATTCAGTCTATTAGCGTGCTTGAAAGGAAGATTTGCAAGTTTTTCCATTCTTTATTTTCATTACATTTCTTAATTTGAATAGGGAAAAAAAATGTTACTAATGCTATGATGTTCAATAACTTAACCTCTTAAGTGACCGTGCCTTCTTTAAGGACATAGTGAAAGTGAAAGGCGCTCAGTCGTGTCTGACTCTTTGTGACCCCATGGACTACACAGTCCACGGAATTCTCTAGGCCAGAATACTGGAGTGGGTAGCCATTCCCTTCTCCAGGGAAGCTTCTCACCCCAGAAATCGAACCCAGGTCTCCTGCATTGCAGGCCGATTCTTTACCAGCTAGGCTACCAGGGAAATCCTAACATAGAGCCCTGAATAAAGATAATTCTAGGACTTTGTGAATGAAAGAATATGGTAAGAAATCACCTAAATTTTATCAAAATTAAATACTATTTAAAATGAATGGCTGTAGTTAGAACTGCATATAGGTTTTACCATTTCAACTAAAGGTAATCTATTTGAAAAAATTATTTAATTTCTCACTGTAAATAGAAAGCAAGCCATCATAAGTTAGCTTTTTTTACTAAAGGAAAGCTTAAATAACTATATTAAGAAATTTTAACTTAATTTTTGTGCAAAGTTTCTTCTTTTATTCAAATATCTGAATAGATTGAGTTAACAAATACCAAATATTGAGAGACATAGCTAAACAATTTTTGTGGAGTGTTAATTCCTACAGGTGGAAACTTGAATGTGCAGCAATTTTCTTCCAGTGCAATAAAATTACGACTCAGTTTGAAAGTGCTAAAACAAATGATAAATTACAGCAAAGTCCAATGACGTAGAGAATATGCTGCTGCTGCTGCTGCCAAGTCGCTTCAGTCGTGTCCGACTCTGTGCGACCCCATAGACGGCAGCCCACCGGGCTCCCCCATCCCTGGGATTCTCCAGGCAAGAACACTGGAGTGGGTTGCCATTTCCTTCTCCAATGCACAAAAGTGAAAAGTGAAAGTGAAGTCGCTCAGTCGTGTCTGACTCTTCCCGACCCCATGGACTGCAGGACTGGGATTTTTCAGGCAAGAGGACTGGAATGGGTTGCCATTGCCTTCTCCGTATCATATGCTAAAAGGTTTAAAATGCTAAACTAACAAAATTGACCCATTGAACAAAGCATTAATTTAAAAATTTGGATAGAAAGAAAATAAAATTAAAATAAGTGGATTGAATAAAATATATGTTTGTGAAATTTGACTGAGACATTTTCCTTAAGATCTTAAGAAAATATGTTTTATATATAAAATATTTATCAAAATCTTAAACATTAGCAAATAGTATCATTATGTGCATTCAAAATAAATAAGAACAAAAACAAACAAGTCCAAATTGCTATCTATAAAACTTTAATAGATGAGGAGGCTTTATGAACAAAAATAAATATTTTACTGGATGAAGCAAGGCAAGAAATTAGGAATACAGTTTATGATCTTGTTATTATAGATATGGGTCCCCTGATAGCTCAGCTGGTAAAGAATCCGCCTACAATGCAGGAGTCCTGGGTTCAATTCCTGGGTTGGGAAGACCCTTTGGAGAAGGGAAAGTCTACCCATTCCAATATTCTGGCCTGGAGAATTCCATGGACTATATAGTCCATGGGGTCACAAAGAGTCAGACATAACTGAGCAACTTTCACTTTCACTATCTTATATTGAACTAAACAGTTGTCTGATTCAAGATCAACTTTGCATAGGTAAGCAGTCTTCACATGAAAAATATTCAAACAAGCCTTAAGAAGCATACTTATAACGATGTCACCTTGGACACAGTAAGTTGACACAGCTTGTTTTATGCTACTGATTTCAACTTAATGAAATTCTCTTAATTATGATCAGAAAAATTTTGTAGTCTATGTTACTACATTAGAATGCAAATTCATTCATTTTAGGGTCATTTAAAAACAAATCCAGACAGAAAAATTATTTGTATTTTCAGTTCAGTGATAGGCAACTTCAATAAAAGAGAAAATACTAATGAAATGCTAAAGATGAATAATTGGGAGGTAAAGTTCTAATGCCTCAGAACAGTTTGTGGGACCACTTACGCGGAATACAGTGGGGTTGAGAAAAGAGGAAGGTCCTAGAATATCCTCAAACTATTGGCAAATGATCACTTTAAGCAGAAGGTTCACAGATCTTTTAAGTCCTTATGCCTTGAACCCCATCTTTTCCCTTTGTTGCTTAAACATGATGACATTATTTATCAGTTTACAAATGGCAACTGGAGTGTGAAACTGTAGAAATGACTCATGATAACATGAGAAAATGATTTTTTATTTGTCTAGTCACAATACCTATATAATCCCTATTTTTTTTTTTTTCTGGAACAGGATGGTAAAGGGCAGAGACAACAACTTTCTTATATAGCATGCTATTTTCATATTTATAGAATAATGATATACTCAATATAAAAAATTGGAGACTAGATATACAAAAAAAGGAATAGTTTGATTTATACCACCAAGAGACAAGTAGTATTTATATTTTCCTTCAGTGTACATAACTGGATAGCACTTATCATCAATATTTCTAGTTTTTTCTTAATTTAACTTCAGGTTCATTACTGGAGTGGGTTGCCATTCCCTTCTCCAGGGGATCTTCCTGACCCAGGGATGGAACTAGGTCTCCATTGTAGGCAGATTCTTTAATGTCTGAGCCACCAGGAAAGCCCCTATAAGATGTTTACAGTATCACTAAATATTCTATGAAGGCATAATTTTAATGTTGCCTAATATTATATCTAAATGTAACAGTCACAAATATTTTTGACATATGCATATAGCTTAGTGGCTGTGAAAACAATAAATTAGTATTATCTAGGAACTTTTAAAACATGGTGATGCCTGAGTTAAACCAGATTAAAATTAAAACCGCTTAAAGTATGGCCTGAACATCAGTATCTTTTGAAACATTTATCCTGTAAAAATACATGCTTAAGTGAAAAGATTGAGAAAAGAACATTTTGGTTTTAGGGCCAAAGGTGATTCAACTTGCTCCGAAACAATAAGTCGGCCACCTTTCATTGATTGTTTCATCCTTCATTCATCACACGCAGATTCTGCACTTTTAATATAGAAGAGTGTTCAGAGTGGCTGATTCTACATGGCCAATGGGCGCAGAAGAGACTAGAAAATGAGTAGAAGAGGATGAATGTGCCCGTCTCCTGATTATAATCCTAAGTAGCATATGGATATGAAATTGAAATTCAAAAAATTGATATTTGATAAAACTCTCGATTTATATCATGGGTGATTAAAATCACCCTAAAATGACAATGACACATCACGTACAAGGGGACCTGTAAATTTAAAGTTGTTCACTCACCTTCTCTCCTGCTTGACCAGGAGGACCGGGGTCTCCAGTTGGACCAGCTCGACCCTTGGGGCCTTCAGGGCCATCCTCTCCTCTTGGACCTACTTGACCAACTTCTCCCTGATATACAAAGTAAGAGCATTCTTGTAACTTAAAATATCTTCGAGACTGAATGGCAGAAATTATAGTCTATCAAAAAGTTATATTCTTCAACTCTTGGTTTGTTTACTCACATATTATATATGACAAAGAGGACTGAAAGTCTTTGACTTTATTATCTTTCAATTAATACATAAACAACTCAATACAGTCTGACATTTGAAAGGCTACAGAAGTCCTATGCTACCCTGTATCACACTAAATTAATTTTAATATACTGAGTCACAGAAAGAGAGAGAGAAAATAAGAATCAACATTAGATACTATAGGTTGGCAATATATGCTACCCCAAAATATGCCACTTTGGCATAAGGATTATATTGAACTGAAGGCAAGTGAGAAGAATGAGATACCAAAAAAGTGGTCTACCCACCCCATACTTGCTTAAAAGGAGGGAACAAATTTGCAAAGGTGTTTTACCTACACTCTCTATCAGAAAAGGCAAAAATTAGTCACTAGAGGTAACTAGAGCCTTACTAGTCTGGAGCCAGAAGCAAGCACCAGAGGGATATATCTATATAGCAAACTAGCCCTTATATAACATTATATACTTTATAGATTCCATTTATCTGCCTTCGCACAATTTATAGCACTAGAAACTCAAAGTCCTTTCCTCATCAAAATTTATTGTTCCTTTGCTAAAATGATATACAATCACAAGTTCTAATCACTCTTGAATTACTCATCACTTAGTGTTCCCATGTATAATCATGATACACAAGATAAACTTCTGTTTGCTTATCTCTTGTTAATCTGTCTTGTGTCATTCTGTAATTTTAGAGGGCTCCAGTCTGAGAATCTATCAGGGTAGGAGGGAAAATAATTTTTCCTCCCAGATGATAGCAACTTTGGAAATCACTGTTTGGAACATAAGAAAAATATCTCACCCGACTTTAAACTTCATTTTCACATTTAAGGTATTAGGTTCTAGAATGTGTATGCTATTGCTCCCATCCCAGACACAGGCTTTATATGCATTTTAGGAAAATCAATATTCTATACCATGCCTTTTTGATTCGGTTTATTAGATACTATTATGCTAGTTATAAAACAAATTTTCCCAATAAAACATTTAATTTACTTTAGGTGGCAAACTTTTGTTTCAAGATACTCACTAACAGAAAAACAGTGTACTATATTGATACTCAAAAATTCAAGACAACTATAAAGTGAAAATTCATGAAAGTTGCAGATATAGTCTCCAGGAAGCATAGCTAATTATATATGAACAAGATTTTAAACAAATCTATTGAATTAATTATATAAAGCAATTTGATCATCAATTTATAAAATATCTATAAACAGTAACACCATATATAATATAATATATATTTTGTGTGTGTATACATATATATACATATAACTATGCATGTGTAGATATGCTATGGGACATATATTTAGTATGGCATCCAAAAAATAATGAGTATTATTTTATTTCCACAGAAATTAAGACACCTAATCTTCAGGTAAAAACGGAAGTGAAAAATGTCTCAGGTAGTACAAACATTTGATTTACTCTATGTTTGCAGTATTTAACTATACAGGAATAAGCACATATACATCCATAAATGCATGTACTAGTGCAGATTTTCTTTTTACTTACTCTATCACCTTTGAGACCCATGTCACCTTTGAATCCTGGAAAACCATCTTCACCCTAAAAAGTACAAATAATAAAACAAGTATTTAATCAATTGTTTGGATAAATCTAGAATATGACTGTATAAATTATGAGTGTTGATAATTAGGAAAAATAGTTCTGAGAAATATGAATCTTAGTTGTGAAACTTCCTCTTCCCTAGTTTAAACCTTTATTTCCAGTATTCTCCCATTTCCCCATAATTAATGACTCTGTTACTAGAAAACTTTTCACAAATGTGTTCATTAAATCTTCTCTATCTTACGGGGAAAATAATCATTCTCTTGTAACAACATGTATCCTGTGTTATTTGAACAAAGAACTAAAATTTAGTTATTTTAACTTTGGTTTACAAGAACCCTGGATGACCAAATAAATTGTTTTTATCTTTAATTTGCTGACACATACCTATAAATTTTATCTCATTCATTTTGTCTCCTATGCTTCAGATAAATGTCTTCTTGTTCAACTTATTCTCTATATTACAACCTCTCTTCAGGTGAAGAATATGCAAATTAATATTACCCTTTATGCATAAATAGAGATTGCTAATTGGCACGTACGCACAAACCAGGGATGCTGAAAACTGGGCATCCTTTAGTAAAGAGAGGAGAAATTTTGACTATGAAAATACTTCTAGTCATTTTTACTATACATTTTTACTGTACCTATATCCAGCTTCATGAATGACTTTACAGTCTTTTAATTTCAAGAAAAAAATTCCTAAGGAATAATCATTCACATATTCATTAGCTTTAGTTGAGCAATTATTCAGAGCACTGTGGAGTAATTTGAAGTTTTTGTTTTACCAATAATTTGCATTAATTTTGGCTCAGACGGAGTAGAACGGGTGTTCAGAGATGAAAGACATGAGGATGACGATAATGATGTGCTGCGCTGGTACCAGCAGTGGTGAGGAGAGAAGGGTACTTGGAGATTTCACAGAGCAGCTGGTACCTTAATTAGTAGTTGGACAATGGATGACTTGCAGAGTTTGAGAAAAAGGCATGTCAGGCCAAGTATGAGAACAAAGCTAGGAAGATTAGTACCTACACTTCCACATCCTGCTGTGGAAATGACCTTTACAAAACACAAAACTGATCATATCAATTTTTGGAATCAATGATTCCAAAGTGCTAATGATGACCATAAGCTGCCATCTCCCTCACCCTTCTCATCATGATCTAGGCTTTGTTCACCTCCTCAGTTTTATCTTTGGTTTAAATATCCTTTTTACTTCCATCCAACACATTGGAACTGAATTTTAGAAAAGCTGAATTACCTATATTTCCATTTGTAATTCTTGCATTGGTTAACCACTTCCACATACACACCCATCTGCAAATCTTTTACCTTCTCTGTCTACCCAGTGAGGTTTTCCTCATCTTTTAGGATTTAGCTCATGATTCTGCTATGAAGCGGTAAAGAATCTGCCTGCAATGCAGGAGACCTGGTTTCTATCCCTGGGTCAGCAAGGTCCCCTGGAGAAAGGAATGGCAACTCACTCCAATGATTCTTGCCTGGAGAATTCCATGGTCAAAGGATCCTGGGGGGCTACAGTCTGTGGGGTCACAAAGAGTCAGAACAGGGCCCAGGGACTAACACTTCCACTGCCATGAGGTATTCCGTGACCTCATTCTTTCCATCTTAAAATTAACCTCTTTGTCCTATGTGCCACACTCACCATTTGTTAATATAACATAACATCCTGTCTGAGCCACAGGGGAATAATCACAGGTCTCTTTCTTTCTACTAAATGCTGAAAAACAAGTGAAAGTGAAGTCGCTCAGTCGTGTCCGACTCTGCGACCCCATGGACTGTAGCCTACCAGGCTTCTCCGTCCATAGGATATAAGAATCATGCCTAGTTAACCTCTAGCTCTTCAATGCCTACTATATTCTGACCCTCAAAATCATGATATATAACAGATATTTATTAAATGTAAATTTGGAATCATCCTTGCCTCAGTGTGAGTTTGGTAAGGTATGCTAAGGTCCAGAAGACATAAGGTTAGTAACGATGTATGAGACAGACCCGGAAGCGCTAAAGGCTAAGTTGCTTCATTGTGTCCGAGGCTTTGCGACCTCAGGGACTATTGCCCTCCAGGCTCGTCTGTCTAAGGATTCTCCAGGCAAGAATACTGGAGTGGGTTGCCATTCCCTTCTCCAGGGGATCTTCCTGATCCAGGGATCCAACCAGCATCTCTTAAGTCTCCTGCATCTCAGGCAGCTTCTTTACCACTAGCACCTCCTGGGAAGCCAAGACCTGGAAAAGGAATCAAATTTGTTATACTATCTAAACAAATTTGGCAGGTCTCAACGTTTCCTTTAAGACAAAAGAATAACATTTTCAACTTTCTGGCCATAAAGTAGCCTTGTAGAGTTAGGATTCTCTCTGCCTTGAATGCAGCTGGGCAAGAGCAGAGGCTTAAAAGCTGAAAACGACAACTTAAATCCCTATTGACTGGTGTCTTCATTACCTGATCCCTAGAGAGAAAAGTAATTACACAGTTGCCAAGTTTAGTTTAAAAAAATACTGCACTCTATGTCTAAAATAAATAATAGTTTTTAAGATTTTTTCAAGGAGAGATATTTTAAGAGAATATATAGTGAAGTAGAGGCTACTGCTATCAAAACTTTGTTTTCAATACATTCATAATTTTTAAAATAAATTAGGTAGTAAGTTAGTAAGAAAATCCTTACAGTAAGTGATTTTTTTAAAAACAAATGGCACTTTTAAGCTACTAAGATTTCCAGTCCTTAAATTATCAAATCTTTGTTAGTATTTTTTTAATTAATGAATTTATTTTAACTGGAGGCTAATTACTTTACAATAATTGTAGTGGTTTTTGCCATACGTTGACATGAATTAGCCATGGGTGTACATGTGTCCCCGATCCTGAACCCCCCTCCCACCTCCCTCCCCATCTCATCCTCAGGCTTGTCCCAGTGCACTGGCTTTGAGTTCCCTGCTTCATGTATTGAACTTAGACTGGAGGAAACAGATTTTAGAAAACAGGTGGAAAAGGAATTCACCTGTGCCACTTGGTTGACTGGGTTATGTTGCTTAAGTTCTAAGGAATAAATCTGAGTCTAAACCAGTGGAGAATTTTATTCTAGTTAGGGCACTAACTTGATATTTCAGCTTTTGTTAATTAATACTGCTTTTTGTAAAAAGAAAATAGTTTCAGTTTCCTTCCTCATCTCTTTTGAGATAAATGGTTGATCATAATATATATTCAGAAAAACAAATAGTGTTCATTAAAATAAACTAGGATTTCACGGTTCTTTTCAAAGTTTGAAAATAGGAAGAATTCTTATTATAAAAAGTTTCCATTAAAATTTATACAAAATTTCTCTAAATCTAGGTAAACAATATATTACTAGGTTAATATATGATATGGAATGAAAGGTACAACTGAAAAATATCTTAGATATTTTTTAGGATAAGGTCTTCATTTTACAGACTTAAAATAAGGCTCAGGGAAAGTAAGCAACCTAACTTGACAAGTCTAGTTACTATGAGCACTATAATCAGAACTCAGAACGTTTAATTCCCGATTAAAAATATTAATTCTTTCTCTGTGTATCTACTTGTTTCTTCTGAGACCATATGCCACTCAAAATAACCAATAATGTCAAATTTTTTTCCTACATATAAACAATATACATTTTTTTTCTGAGTGCGTTTCTTCTCACAAATATCTCATCATCTATAATTTTATTTTCCTTTGCATTTGCCACTACCCCTCTTTCCAAAAAGTTCACAACTTTCCCACTCCAGTTATATGCCTTTCATGTAAACACTGCCTTCCCTAAACATTCTTGGTGGGCACTAATTCCAGAGAAACAATTTGAACTGATATTTAAATGTATTACCAATAAAAACTGAGATTCTAAGTTCCAAACTGAGACTTTTTTTTTTTGCATAGGCTACTTGCAAATAATTACAAGTTCAACACTGTCTAAGCCATCACTGTGCTCTGTCACCTCAGTAAGACACTATACCCTGAAGTTCAACTGAGATGATCAAGATGAATTAGGATTCAAATCAAAGTAGCTGAGTTAATTTAAAACACATTTCCGCACAGTAGACTTGACAATATAGTTGCATGCTTTGACAATGCCTCAGTATGTTACCTATTTACTCTTTACAGAAAATAAAATATAACGTATATAATAAATACATCCCTTCTTGTCATTTATTCCTTACTGATATCAAATCTATTCAAAGTGCTTTTGATAATATTATGACTGTAGGAATAAACAGTTATCCTTGAAATCAAAATGTATATTCCATATATTTCTCATGGAAATTCCCCAACACTTTCTACTTTGTGTTAAAAAATGTAATATAGTAAGAATTAATACAGTACCAGTTCTGAGTAGTATCATTCCATTTCAACATAATCATTGAGGATGTGGGAGCTCTACATTTATCTTAAACATTTCTCCCACCAGGGAGCCCATTTAAATGAAAAAAAAAAAAAATCTCAATTTTGTTTTCTTCATCAAATTAAATTATAAGCATCCTTTAAAAGAGTGCATATTCTTTCATTCACATTTATTTGGTTTTACTCTTTATTTCCTTCCCATTTAAGCTTTTGCTATGCATGCATTATCACATACAAAGACTGCTTCTTCCAACACTTAATTCCTATTTTGTACTTTATTTCAATTTATGAAGAATGAAAATTTTAGTAGAGAATAAAGGGAAAAAATATTATTCTGTTATGCATATAACTGGATCCAATCCAGTCTTAACAAATACAATCATACAGCCAACCTTATAATTTAGAAAAGTTAAAGACATGCAAAAAAAATTAAGCAGAATTGATTTTATATATGATATACCTTTTGTTTTCTTCTATAATTTAGTCCTCACCCAAGGATATAAGACTTTTCTTTTAAAGTTTCCAGGACACAGAACAAAATTATTAGACTTGCATTGTCTGATACATAAGTAATCATTCAATATATTTGAGAAATGAAATATCTGATGAATAAATTTATTTTTAATATAACAGCAATTAAAATCACTGAAATAAATTATGTTTTACCTTTTCACCTTTAGAGCCCTTGAGACCTCTGACACCATCTGCTCCCTATGGAATAAATTAGAAGAATTAAGTGACTATAATATTTTATATTGAAATTAAATAATGTGGAAAATATAATATTATTTACCTTTACTCCTCGGGGACCAGGGTAGCCAATGGGACCCTGTGGACCAGGAGGGCCCTGTAAAAGACCCAATGTAACTTAAATACATAATGCACTGCAAGTATCCCTCACTCACATGCTACAGTTTTACCAAATAATCTCCAAAAAGATGATATTTTTCTACTTCAGGTAAAAATTTTTTGGTAGTTTATCATTTGTATCTAAGGTCAGAAATGATGAACAAACACATCATATATTCATGTTAAAGTAGGATAAATACTGTAATTATATGAAGTAATATAAATAATCACATATTAATAATTAATAACTTCTTTTCTAAGATTGAAAAAAATCTGATGTCCTTGATGTCTACAAAAAAGAACTATAGATTAACAAAAAGGATAAATAATTTCTAACCAAAAAATGGCATTAAATTTACAGCATTTATATCATCAACAAAATGATCAAAATTACATAGCTTCCACAGCTGGCTGCACTTCACTATTCTATCTAAAGGAAATAATATTTAATATACAATAGTAATGCTGAATATTTTAATAAAAATCTAAAATTAGCAACTCTAAAAAAAATGATCTTACCCTGGGCTACTATAATCCAAAAGTAGTATTAAGATTAAATAAGTTTAAATTTTGATATTTTATTTAGATACTTTGATAACTGTTGCTCTTTCAATTCCCATCTTAAGTAAAGATTATCAGAAAGAAATAAATATAGATCAAATTCAAGTGACATAAACACTTTAACAATATTCAGTAGTTCTTGTCCAATTTCATTATTATTATTTATGATCATGTATTCCACATATACTATATATGCAGAATGTGAATGTATTTCTGATCATGAGAATATTTTTTTTAAAACAGAGAATGATAGTCTAATTGATCTAATTGATCAAATTGCCAGACAGAATTAAAAGTTATCTAACTAAGACATATCTTTTTTTATTCCCTACATTAAAAGTTGCTTTAGAGATATGATTTATACCTAAATGTTAGCAAAAATTCTTTTGAAAGTAAATACATATTACAGGTAGAGAGCAATTATTTTTTGGTACTTATTTTCTAATATTCATACCCCTAAATGACCAAAGAAATATATATACATATATATATGTATGTATCTCATAGAAATGACCAAAGCAAGGTATTTTCTCTAGGACATAAGGTGACAGAATATTTAAATAATACTTTGTAACATACCAGAGAACCTTTTTCTCCAGACTGGCCTTCTTTTCCAGGATGACCCTACATTTATCAAAAATATATACTGATGAGATGCAATATTAATGGTAATATATAATATGATATTGTTCCCTTTTTTCCACATGTTGAGGTTTTACTCTTTATGTTTCAAAATATATTAAATATTTTGCATCACTCTATATTACTTTAAATAATATTGGAAACTAGCATTTGGAAAGAAACATAAGTTTATATTGGCTTGGTGCAAATTTCACCAATGACATAATGAACTTGAGACAGAGTTTGGGAAAAGCACATAAAACATGCATATTATTCATCAACAGTTTGACCCCGGTCTCAATTAGTCTTAAATAATAGTGTTTCAGTCTAACTTCTATTTGCATATTGATTAAGTAATTATACCCACATCTTTACAAAGCAACTAAGAATATCAATGGGGCATTTAAAACACAGCAACATCATAAACACCAATGGTGTTTTTAATCAAGTTACTGAGAGTAGGTAAATAAAAATGCACAGCTCCACAACAACTCTACTCAAGGAAAACAAGCAATAGCAGAATGAAAATTTTTATACCTTAGTTCTGAGTAAGTAGTTTCAAGAGAAAAAAAAGAAGCATAAATAACAAAGGTTTTCAAATAACAACCATGGATATTACATGATTACATAATTTATTGCTATATGATAAGATATAATAAACATTGCCATATTTCTAGAAAAGTAAGGAATTCCTGAACACAGATGAATTTTCATGTAAGGTGTCTGAGGAAACTTACAAAAGATGAGGAGTATCACCTGGACTCTCAAGAAACATGTTCTTTGAAAAGGAAGAGAAGATAGAAAAGTATTTTCTATGAAAAGAAAAGGACATAACAAAAAGTATAGCAATAGAAAATGTAGAGCCTACTAAGAGAAAAGTGAGAGGTAGGAAAATATGAGATTCTAGCAGAGAGTGGTCCTAAGACCACTGGGAGCTCTAAAGATTTTGCAGTATGGAAATTACATGATTAAATAGAATTTTAGAGAGATTGATGTTTAATTACTGGCTCAATTTGCTTTTATTACTGAATTCATATAATCACTTCTAAAACACATGTAAAATCTATTTTTGAAAATGAAATATGGAAATTTTAATGACCAGGTAACTACTACTTACAGGAGGCCCATCAGCACCAGGAAGTCCTGCAAGCCCTGGTTTTCCTTGTGGACCCTAATCGAATAGAAAAAAAGAATATTTATTCAACAGATTAATCTGTGCTTAATCATAAAGGATTTCAGATATCATTTAATTTGATCACTGGTTCGGTTAGAACATGCTAAGAATGATTATTGCAAGAAGCCGACCCTTCACTGGGAGAAAAACTGGCTTTCTACTTAGAATAATTAACTTTATCAAGTCTTCAGAGCTCAAGCCATTTCTGCTTGCTCGTCATTAGCTGGAATTTAGAAACTAAAAGAGCAAGGATACATCAGCAAGCCTAGATGCTGGATGTAAAGGGAGTTTTCCATTCTCGGACAGTATTTAAGAAAAGCATTGTATTCATATATATGGATAGTACAGAGTTTAACAAGAAAGCCTCATTTAAACCACTATGGAACAACAACAACAACAAAAAATAACCTATAAATTAAATAAACTGGACTTTATAACTGAATTTAATTGCATCTCATTTTTATAGGATTTAAAAGTTTCAATTCTCTTCACCACTCTGCAAAGTCATATACAGTCAAAAAATCTAATATTATAAAATAACTGCTACAAAATCCTGATTTTTTTATGACAGTATTTTACCTTTCACTTAAATCATTTTTTGCTGTCAGTACAATAGACTTATCTCTTCAAAACAAAATGTAGAAAAAACAAAGGCAAAACTATTTCCATAATTATTATTTCCAGCAGACATGATATTTCTATGACAATGACCTTGTATATAATACTATGGGTTTTCTGTTGTTGTTGCTATATATTTAAGTGTAGATTAGAAATACTAAAAGTCTTGTACTATAGGATGATTTTTTAAAATCAAGTTAAAATCGATCCATTTCTTTTAAAACGGAAGCTCTATGACAGTACAGCATTTTGTCTGATTTCTTAACTGCTTGTTATCTCCCTAAAAGAATGGCAATAAATTTAAATGAATGAATGCTGTATTTTTTTGGATTTTAATAAAATAGTTAAAATTTGTTGTGTTCCTATATGCTATATTAAGCAATATATAATATATATTATATATATTTATATGTATAGTGTCTATTTTAATTCTCAGGCAATTTCATGAAATTTCATCATCTAAGATTTTGAGTAATTAACCAATGCTAATATATCACAGAGTTGCAATATAAATGAATCCAGATCTGTAGCCATATTTTCAAAGTCTTTGCCTTTAACTAATATTTATTTTGTGTCTTGCTATTACTTCTTTAGCTCAAAGAGTTATACAATATCATTTGCTTTCTGTAAAGCAATTAATATATGAGTGATGGAAATTCTGAGAGCATAAATTAAACCACAGGACATAAAAGTATATTTAAGTTATTGCATGTCAGAAGAGCAATATAGTGGTCGTCCAGTTTGGTTAATTAACTTAATGTTATAAAATATTTTACCCCAAGTATAATAAAAAGCACAGGCAACAATAACTTGTGATAAAAATGTTATTGGGAATTAAAAATATATGACATTACTTAAATTATATTTAACTGTGAGATTTAACTGTGGGTTGCACAATCTGATTAAAAACATTATTCACCAAGTTTTGAAAGACAAGGCTCTTGAGCCAGAATAAACAGAACACAAATCTAAAATAAAATATATGCCATAGATGCAAAATAATTAAAACACATTTCTTTCATGTTATTTCTCTTTTTGATAGAAAGAGACTGTCTTTGAACTCAAGAGCTGGATATGTTTAAAGCAGAGAAAGAAGCAGGTTATGCTTAATGATAGCTCTCTTCCTACCACAAGAAGTGCAGTGAATCAGATCCTATATTTTACCTGTGTCTCAACATAGAGAATTCAGATACACCAACTTTCCTTAAAAGCAAATTCTTCCTAAGACTCCAGTGCAGATGATATTATTATAGAAAATTTAATAGGCACATGCCTCAAGTGCAATTTATTACAAACATAATATGGTTATGATGAGTTAATCTAAGATATGATAATAATGGTCCAGATTAAAATCTCTGATCTAAAGCACCTTTGGTGCCTAACATTTTAAATAAATCAACTATTTCCAATAGCCCTCTAATACTGTAATCATATAGAAAACACACAGAGAAAAAGCACTTTAGAGACCACTTAAGTTTGATATGAAAATGAAAATGAAGAAGGGCAGGGGCTAAACAAGAGATGGCTTTACACATGGACATCATCGAATGGTCAATACCGAAATCAAATTGATTACGTTTCTTTGTATTTGAAGATAGAGAAACTGTATATGGTCAGCAAAAACAAGACCCGGAGCTGACTGCTGCTCAGATCATCAGCTTCTTATAGTAAAATTCAGGCTTAAACTAAAGAAGACTGGGAAAAACACTATGCCAGTCAGGTATGACTTGGGTCAAATTTTGTGTGAATTCCCAGTAGAGGTAATGAATAGATTCAAGGGACTAGATATAGATAACACTGTGCCTGAAGAACTGTGGACAGCGGTCTGTAATATTGTACAGGAGGTGGTGAGCAAAACCATCCCAAAGAAAAAGAAGCCAAGAGGCAAAGTGTTTATCTGAGGAGGTTTTACAAATAGCAGAAGAATGAAGACAAGTGAAAAGCAAGTGAAAGATGGAAAGGTGCATCCAATTAAATGCAGAGTTTCAAAGAATAAGTAGAAGAAACAAGAAGGCCTTCTTCAATGAACAGTGCATAAAACTAGAAGAAAAGAACAAAAGGGGAAAGACTAGAGATCTCTTCAGGAACATCAAGGGAGCATTCTACGCAAAGATGGACACAATAAAAGATAAAAATGGTAGAGACCTAGTAGATGCTGAAGAGATCAAGAAGAGATGGAAAGAATACACAGAAGAACTGTATTAAAAAAATCCTAATGAACTGGATTACTATGATGGTGTGGTTAGTCACCCAGAACCAGACATTCTGGAATACGAAGTCTAAAGAGCCTTAAGAAGCACTGCTGTTAACAAAGCTAGTGGATGCAATGAAATTCCAGCAGAGCTATTCAAATCCCTAAAGTAGGATGTCATTAAGTCAGCAAATCTGGAAGATCCAGAAGTGGCCACAGGTGTAGAGAAAGGTCAATCCTCATCCCAGTTCCCAAGAAGGGTAGCACCAAAGAATGTACTAACCATCGAACAATTGCACACATCTCCCATGCTAGTGAGGTCATGCTTAAAATCTTGTATGCTAGGCTTCAGCAGTATGTGAACCAAGAACTTCCAGATGTCCAAGTTGTGTTTAGAAAAGGAAGAGGAACTAGAGATCAAATTGCCAAATTTTGCTGGATTATAGAGAAAGCAAAGGAACTTCAGAAAAACATCTATCTCTGTTTCATCAACTACGATCAAGCCTTTGACTGTATAGATCATGACAAACTGTGGAAAGCTCTTAGAGAGATGGGAATACCAGACAATCTTACCAGTCTCCTCAGAAACCAGTATGTGGGTCAAGAAGCAACAGTTAGAACCATGTACGGAACAACTGATTGGTTCAAGGATGAGAAAGCAGTACAACAGGGCTGTCTGCTATAACCCTGTTGTTTTAACCTATATGCTGAGAACATCATGAGAAATGCCAGGCTGGATGTTACAAGCTGGAATCAATGGAGGCAGGAGAAATATCAACTACCTCAGATATGCAGATGATACCACTCTAACGGCAGAAAATATAGAGGAACAAAGGGCCTCTTGATGAGGGTGAAGGAGGAGGGTGAAAGAGCTGACTTAAGACTAAATACTAAGAAACTAAGGTCAGGTCATTCAGCCCCCTTACTGAATGGCAAATAGAAGGGGAAAAGGTGGAAGTAGTGACAGATTTCCCCTTCTTGGGCTTCAAAATCACTGCAGACTGTGACCTCAGCCATGAAATCAGAAGACGATTGCTTCTTGGCAGGAAAGCAATGACAAACCTAGACAGTGTGTTGAAAAGCAGAGACATTACTCTGCTGACATGGTCCGTGTGTTGAAGGCTATGGTCTTCCCTGTGGTCATGTATGGGTGTGAGAACAGGACCGTAAAAGAGGTGGAGCACCAAAGAATCGATGCCTTTAAACTGTGGTGCTGGAGAGGACTTCTCAAAGTCCTGTGGACTGCAAAAAGATCAGATCAGTTCAGTTCAGTTCAGTCTCTCAGTCGTGGCCAACTCTTTGGGATCCCATGGAATGCAGCACGCCAGGCCTCCCTGTCCTTCACCAATTCCCAAAGTTTACTCACTCATGTCCGTTGAGTTGGTGATGCCATCCAACCATCTCATCCTTTGTTGTCCCCTTCTCCCACCTTCGATCTTTCCCAGCATCAGGGTCTTTTCAAATGAGTTGACTCTTCACATCAGGTGGCCAAAGTATTGGAGTTTCAGCTTCAACATCAGTCCTTCCAATGAATATTCAGGAATGATTTCCTTTAGGATGGACTGATTGGATCTCCTTGCAGTCCAAGGGACTCTCAAGAGTCTTCTCCAACACCATAGTTCAAAAGCATCAATTCTTCAGTGCTCAGCTTTCTTTATAGCCCAACTCTCACATCCATACATGATGACTGGAAAAACCATAGCCTTGACTAGACAGACCTTTGTTGGTAAAGTAATGTCTCTGTTTTTTAATATGCTGTCTAGGTTGGTTATAACTTTTCTCCCAAGGAGTAAGCGTCTTTTAATTTCATGGCTGCAGTCACCATCTGCAGTGATTTTGGAGCCCAAAAAAATAAAGTCTGACACTGTTTCCACTGTTTCCCCATCTATTTGCCATGAACTGATGGGACCAGATGCCATGATCTTTGTTTTCTGAATGTTGAGCTTTAAGCCAACCTTTTCACTCTCCTCTTTCACTTTCATCAAGAGGATCTTTAGCTCTTGTTCACTTTCTGCTGTAATGATGGTGTCATCTGCATATCTGAAGTTATTGATATTTCTCCCTGCAATCTTGATTTCAGCTTGTGCTCCATCCAGCCCAGCATTTCTCATGATGTTCTCCACATATAAGTTAAATAAGCACGGTGATAATATGTAGCCTTGACATACTCGTTTTCCTATTTGGAATCAGTCTGTTTCTCCATGTCCAGTTATAACTGTTGCTTCCTGACCTGCATACCTGTTTCTCAAGTGGCAGGTCAGGTGGTCTGGTATTCCCATCTCTTTCAGAATTTTCCACAGTTTATTGTGATCCACATAGTCAGAGGCTTTGGCAAAGAAGATATTTTCCTGGAACTCTCTTGCTTTTTCAATGATCCAGTGGATATTGGCAATTTGATCTCTGGTTCCTCTGTCTTTTCTAAAACCAGCTTGAACATCTGGAAGTTCACAGTTCATGTATTGTTGAAGCCTGGCTTGGAGAATTTTGAGCATTACTTTAGTAGCATATGAGATGAGTGTAATTGTGCGGTATTTTGAGCATTCTTTGGCATTGCCTTTCTTAGGGATTGGAATGAAAATCCTCATAAATTTTGAGGAAGGAAGTATGGTACAACCACTTTGAAACACAATCTGAAAACTTCTTAAAGTGTTAAACATGAATTTAGCATATACCCAGCAGTTTCTGTTCTAACAAAAATAAATTTAAAAATGTCTACACAAGTGTCTTTGTACAAATATTCAAAGTAGCACTATTCATAATAGCTAAAAAGTGTCCATAACTCATGTTCCTCAACTGCTGAATGAGTAAACAAAATATTTAATCAAAAGAATACCGTTTGGCAACAAAAAGAAGTGAAGTACTGATATATGCTACCACATGGATAAAACTCAAAAACATTATGCCAAATAAAAGAAGCCAGACACAAATGTCACATACCATATTCATTCATATGATTAAATTCAAATGTTAATTTCATTCCTACATTTTGTTCACATAAGATGGTCAGAAAAGGTATATCTAAAAAGATACAAAGCAGATCAATGATTGTGTAGGTTTGTGGGTGGACTCAGGAGTAAAAATTGATGCAAGCTTTCTTTCTGGGGTGGCATAAATATTTTAAATATGTGATTGTGGCAGAGTTCTATAAATTTCCTAAAAATGATTGACTGATAGACTTAAAGAGAGTAAATTTTATGGTATGAAATTAACCCCAATAATGTTGGTAATTTAAAAAATCATATATTTATAGAAATCAGCAAAAATAAGAAAAAATTATATAAGAACAGGTAACACTGTGCTGTAACCATAGGGAATAGAAAATACTACTTAAAGAAACTGACAGGGGAGATGGGAGAAAAAAGACATCTCTTTAATTAAAGACTTATTCTTGTTTTGATCTAGACATTGAGTTTTAACAAGAACATCATTTGCCATTTTTCCATGAAAAATGGTGGCAATGATAACATCACAATTTTCCCTTAATTAGATCTTGTTAAAAGCCCTTTGTCACAAGCAAACCTAATTACGTTTTAAATAATGAGAAATGAAAGGAGAACCAAAATAAAGAGAAAGCACTCACTCATATTAGTACATTAATGAAATTAATATATCTGAGAATGTCGTATTTGGAAGCTATCCAAATGGAAACTCTGTGAAATGTTATCATTTACAGTTCAGAGACATATGAATGGCTTCTGCTCACCCTTACGTTCATGATTTAAATCCAGATTAATTCCTTATATGCTGAGCCATTTAAATATCAAAAGCAAAAGGCAGGCCTTATTCCTCCCTAAGATTGACAACACAAGTTCATTTACCAGACATTACTAGGACAACAGATGAACTTACTTTTTCACCGGGAGGACCAATTGGACCTTGTGGACCAGGAAGACCCTATTTTAAAAGAATTTATTTCATACGTCAAGTATCACATCATAAGAACACACTTTTAAAATAGCAAATGATTAGCCCTCTATATTACATGCAATGAGCTATGAGTATCTATATATATCCCCCACATTCTCCAGAAGATGTTACAACACTGTGGAGTTTTATACAAGCTACTCTTCTGGCAATGGAACGGTAATGTGATCCTGTTCAGAACCCTCCTGCAGGTATCCTGGCATTCCATGAACACTGAATGACTCATTTTATTCTTGGAAGAAAGAAAAGCCTCTGCAAATTTGTTCAAAACTTTTTTAAAAAGGAATAAAATAGAATGAGCTTTGTACATTCACATATAAACTCTCAGCCCTACATAGAAACTGTTGAGGCTGTCTATTTTCTTGTTTAAAGGTACCATCTTACCCCATTACCTCAATAAAAGCTGTGATGGCTTAGACTTACTTGAGGTCCTGGGTTTCCTTGCTGACCAGGAGGTCCCGGCTCCCCTTGAGGACCCTAACATAGAAAAATGGAAAAGAGTCTTTAATAGAACTATTTCACATAATAGGTTTTTTTTCTTTTGGATTGAAAAATAGTCCCCATATCATGTTTCCCTTTAGAGAATCTGGAAAATCTTGCAAAATATTAATGCTAGCAGAAGAATTTGGCAAAACATTGTAAGAAACCTTAATTTTAGATTTAGCAGCAAAAATGGTTTGCTAGTATTTAGATTACAGAAATGAGTTACCTTATGGATATCTTCTACATACCATGTTCCCTTTTGGTCCTGGGGGGCCATCCACACCTGCTATACCCTTCAATGAAGAAAAAATATACATGAATGTATACAAGTTCAGGTGCTACAATAGAAAATATAAAAAACTAACCTAATAACATGATACCCACTAACCTAGGGTAACTAAAAATCATTTTAGAACTCAATGGAAATGAGAGAAAAAGCAAGGTCTATACTCTCATCTCCATGTCCATGGAGACATCCTGGCAGTATTTTCTACTGTGTCTTGGGAAAAGCAATAAAATACATAAACTAAAAGGAAGAGAAAAGAAAGAAGCAGGTGGAGTGAGTACACTCAGTTAAATTGATAGGCAGTATCATTAGGTCTTAGATTACAATAGTGAAATTTTGGCTGTCTACTGAAAGCTTTAACAGCTCTCTGGCTTTAAGACTCTGGCAACAAACTTTCCCTAGAACATTTTGAATGTTTTCAACAATACATACAGGCTGTCCAATAGGTCCTGGAGTTCCTCTTGGTCCTAGCAAACCTCGTGGACCCTAGGAGCAAAAAAGAAACAGATTATCCAAAAAAAAAAAAAATGCCTTCAAAACATGCCTTGTCTTTTAAATAAATACATTTTAATGCAATGTTTTGATTAAAATATTTATTCATCCTCTTTTAACACACCAAAAGAAGCATTTAAAATAGCATTTGGGAAAAAAAAATAAATAAAAAATAAAATAGCATTTGGTGTGACACAATTACCTAGTGTTTATATTGAGCCAAAAGCCAAAATGGATGAGTGAATCTTTAATATAGAAACTGTATCTTTGAGTCTGTGGAATTACATATGAATCACTTGTGAAACTTTCAATATAAGCAATATTTTAAAGATTTAAGTAAGTCACTTTTGTGCCTTTTTCCAATTTGAATAGCAACGCTGAATCTTATTAAATCTTATAATTCAAACAGACTACATGAAGAGTCTTGATTCTCATTTATTTTACATTTAGGTAAATTCCATCTTGAGAGAATAGTCTACTGAGAGAAAGAAACAAACAACTGGATGACTATATTAGGAAGGTTATAGAAACCACTTTCATGATTTTTAAAATTATTATGATTTAAGCCATCATTTTCTTCTCTTCTTCCCCTTCTCCATTTTTTCCTCCTTTTTTTCTTTCTTCAAAAAAGTCAACAGGATGGTTTACTGTTATATTTACTTGAGCAACTGAGGAGCCTGGTGGGCTATAATCCAAGAGGTTGCAAAGAGTTGGACACAACTGAGCAACTAACACACACAAACACACTATGCCTTTGAATTGGCAGGTTCTATAATGTGGCAAAGTAGCAGTAAAACTAGGAGGTCTGCTTCTAGTGTGGATCTTTGATTGACTAGGTTTGAGTAAACCTTTCCGACTCAGTTTCCTCATTTGTAAAATTCAATGGAAAAAAGGATATAATTTAGTAAATTTTATAGGCATATTTTATACTTAATAGTTATATTTTATAGTTATATTTATAGTTATATTTGATAAGCACCTCATTTTTTGTTTCTTCTAGTAATAAGATTACTTTATCCTAAACAAATAAAAAATTCTAGAGGTATAAATATAAAAAATTGAAACAAATAGCAACAAAAACTAGATAAGGTTTTTTGGATGGCAAGTTGTTGTTTAGTAGCTCAGTCATGTCCAATTCTTTGTGACCCCATGAACTGCAGCACGCCAGACTTCCCTGTCCTTCACTATCTTCTGGAATTTGCTCAAGCTCATGTCCATTGAGTAGGTGATGCCATCTAACCATCTCATCCTCTGTCGTCCCCTTCTTCTCTTGCCCCCAGTCTTTCCCAGCATCAGGAATTTTTCCAATGAGTTGTCTCTTTGAATCAGGAGGCCAAAGTACTGGAACTTCAGCATCAGTCCTACCACTGAATATTCAGGGTTGATTCCCTTTAGGATTGACTAATTTGATCTTGCTGTCCAAGGGACTCCCAAGAGTCTTCTCCAGCACCACAGTTTGAAAGCATCAATTCCTCGGTGTTCAGCCTTCTTGATGGTCCAAGTCTAACATCAGTACATAATTACTGCAAAAACCATAGCTTTGACTATAGGGACCTTTGTTGGCAAGTGATGTCTCTGCTTTTTAATAAGGTGTCTAGGTTTCTCATAGCTATACTTCAAAGAAGTAAAAGTCTTTTAATTTTGTGGCTGCAGTCACTGTCCACAGTGATTTTGGAGTCCAAGAAAATAAAATCTGTCACTGTTTCCACTTTCCTCCCATATGTTTGCCATGAAGAGATGGGAATGGAAGCTATGATCTTAGATTTTTGAATGTTAGGATTTTAGCCAGCTTTTTTTCACTCTCCTCTTTCATCTTCATCAAGAGGCACTTTAGTTCTTCTTCAATTTCTGGTATTAGAGTGTTATCATCTGCATATCTGAGGTTGTTGATATTTCCCCATGCAATCTTGATTTTAGCTTGTGATTCATCCAGCCTGGCATTTCGCAAGATACATTCTGCATAGAAATTAAATAAAAGTGTGAAAGCATGAGCCTTGTTGTACTCCTTTCCCAATTTTGAACCAATCTGATATTCCATGTATGGTTTTAACTGCTGCTTTTTGACCTGCATACAGATTTCTCAGGAGACAGGTAAGGTGGTCTGGTAATCCCATCTCTAAGAATTTTCCAGTTTGTTGTGATCCACACATTCAAAGTATTTAGCATAGTCAATGAAGTGGAAATAGATTTTTCTTTTTTGAGAATTGTCTAGCTTTTTGTATGATCCAACAAATGTTGGCCATTTGATCTCTGGTTCCTCTGCCTTTTCTAAATCTAGCTTGTACATCTGGAAGTTCCAGGTTCAAGCCTAGCTTGAAGGATTTTGAACATTATCTTGCTAGCATGGGAAATGAGCACAATTGTATAGTAGTTTGAACATTCTTTGGCATTTGCCTTTCTTTAGGATTGAAATGAAAACTGACCTTTTCCAGTCCTGTGGCCACTGCTGAGTTTTCCAATTTTGCTGGCGTATTGAGGGCAACACTTTAACAGTATCATCTTTTAGGATTTGAAATAGCTCAGTTGGAATTCCATCACCACTGCTAGCTTTGTTCAAAGTAATGTTTCTTAAGGCCCACTTGACTTCACACTCCAGAATATCTGGCTTTATATGAGTGATCATACCATCGTGGTTATCTGTGTAATTAAGACCTTCTTTATGTAGTTCTTCTGTGTATTCTTGCCACCTCTTCTTAGTCTCTTCTGTGTCTGTTACGTCCTTGCCATTTTTGTCCTTTATTGTGCCCATCTTTTCATGAGATGTTCCTTTGGTATCTCCAATTTTCTTGAAGAGATCTATAGTCTTTCCTGTTCTATTGTTTTCCTCTATTTATTTGCATCATTCACTTAAAAAGGCTTTCTTAGCTCTCCTTGTAGTTAAGATGCTATATCCCAATTTTTTTTCTCTCAATTTTCTAAGATTTAATGAAAGAAGAGCTGTAAGTTTCCTTTTTAAATGTTTTTTCACATAACAAATTACCTGGTTAGGTTAGGTAAGATTGCAATTTATTATTGACTTTATATATGTAACACCAAGCACTATTTCTCCTAAAGAGGGTATTATTTAAAAAGAAAAAAAATGAAAGTTGCTTACAGCTTCACCTGGAAGACCCCTTGGTCCTATTTCTCCATCTTCTCCCTGTCATGGACATAATGAATAGGATAGTGATATGATCAGACAATGCAACATTTCAGCATGGCTTTTTTTAACGTTTTAATTTTAAATATTTCTTAAAAGAAATGAACTTTCATATACCCTCATTCCATCTTCACCAGGAGGACCAGGAGGACCTTGAGGACCTCGTTCACCCTATTAAAGAAATCCAAATACAATTAGAATTTGAAGTAAACCAGAATATTTATAACTCTATCCTACAGCTATCCTAGCAAATATAATGAAACATTTGGTAGAAAAACGTATGCTTTATTTTCTCTCCTGGAAACATTTCAGAGATAAGTCATAATTTTGCATTGACTGGCATTACAACTTAGTATGCAAGGAAAACATTCTTTCAATTTTGAAACCACAAAGATTTAAATAAAATAGCCAAATAATTTTCAGACATTTAATTATTAAAAACTAACAGAAAATTATTTTGCTGAAGACTGTCTTCAGTCTTCATGGTGCATGGATGCCTTTGCTGATTTTTATTTAAATTTTTTCTGCTTCTTAAATAATTCTCAATTCAGCACAATTCTGGAAGACTAATGAGGCTTCAATTTAAAAAAAAAACAAAATTATGTATTTCTCTCAACATGGCACACACTAGATATTTTGCAAAACTTTCATAGAACTCTCTTTTCTTTATCTTTCTTTTTTTCACATTTTCTAATTGTCCTAAAGATTGCCTCACCTTTATTTTTAACTTTTAAAGAAGAGTAATGTGAAGATACAAAGCTGATCTTTTTTGAGAGACCACATCCTGGCTTAATTTCCCACTAAAACTACTGACTGGATTGCTGTTCAACATTATTATTTTGTTAATAAGCCCTAGTAAATTTTAAACTCCTCCATTGAACTATAAACATATTATCCCAAAGAAGTAGTCTATGGTATCTTGATCTACTGGAACCATCTAACAAGTATAATAAAATACATTGCCCAGTATATTGTAATATTAACTACAGACTGCCTGCAGGTGTCTTTTGAATATATTTCCATAGACAAAATGTAAGAAGGAAATTGAGGTAATTATCAGAAAGTTAGAGGCAAAATAAAATCTCCATACTTGTTCTGTAAATATACTTTGCATATATATACACATCCTGGAGGAGGGTACGGCAACCCACTCCAGCATTCTTGCCTGGAAAATCATGGACAGAGGAGCCTGGTGGGCTACAGTCCATAGGGTCACATAGAGTCTAAAAAGACTGAAGTGACTTAGCACGTACACATACACGTACATAAAGATTCTGCCTCAACTTATATTTGTGTAAAATGAGTATTTTATATCTAAAAAATTAAAAAAAAATAATAATCATATCCCATCTATAATTCTACTTATATTTCTTCATGTATCTTTTAGATGTACTAATTTACATGAGTTCACAAATACTTAATTTTCTTATTTCTTAGTGCAACTATTTAAAATATTTCATAGTATTCTTATATTATCCCTGTACAAAAAGCAATATAATAGTATGTCTTACCCTGTGACCCTTGTCACCTGGCAGACCTGGAAGTCCATCAAATCCTCGATCTCCCTGTAAAATCATCATCACCACCATCATCAACAACATCATATTCTGAGCTTATTTCTGAACTGTAATTTGAATGTGAAATATTATTTCATATCAAGAAACTTTATTTTAAAATATAAAAATTTCAGGAGAAACTGAGATAAGAGATCTGAATATACAAACATATGAGATGAGTTCCTGACCTTGGCCCCGGGTTCTCCTGGCATTCCTCTTCCTCCATCAGCACCCGGACGACCCTGATAGTACCAAGAACATGACTAAGCAAAAAGGATTCCAAATAGCACAGAGTTAAAGAAAAGAAAATAACTGATGATTTCAGATGCCCTCAATATGCTCAATGAAAGCAAATCATACCCTTTTTCCAGGTTTTCCTGTTGGACCAGGAGGACCTTGGACACCACGTGGACCCTATATCAAAACATCATATTTAATTAATTTTATAGAATTCCTGATCAATAAACTCAATCACATAGAGAAATGGTTTTAAAATTTTATATCTTAGTTTTACCTTAACCTCTTTAACACAAAAAAATATAGTTTCATGTATAAAAGTCCACATAAAGCAAGAAGATAAGAGAATCAATTTTTCTACATGGCTCCTTGCCAGAAAAAGTCATACTATTCTATTAAGTTTATATAGACCTGTGATTACATATAAGCAAAAGGAATGCAAAATGATATTTTAAACTTAAAAAATTCTCAATTACTAAATTTACTCTCAAAACCTTGGGGTTTTACATTTCCCTTGACTGAAAACACTTCATTTCATTCCTCTTGTCTTTCTAATCCTTTTGCTTTTAAATTTCCCATCTTTTGTGGCAATCTTCTCCTAGATATTTATTCTTTTATTGCAAGTATCATGTTTGATTATAACTGTTTTTTGCTTTTGTTTCCATAGTTGAGTCTCCCATTTAATTGTTAACCTCCGCAACTTTGGACTAAATCTTTTTCTCCATTATACTTGTACAGTTCAGCACAGTGCCTGGTACACGTTTCTTTCGATCATCTACAAAATTCTGGAGGATGACTTGGCAAACTTGAATTCAATTACTGACTGGTGCCATACCATCTCAGATTAAAGCTTTAAGATCCTCAGTATCTTTCTTGAGGTAGTTCAGTACAATGTTATATCAACATACAATGTCTTGTTTGTGAGTTAATATACACGTTTTAAAGATAAAATTACACAGCTTATAATAGATAACATACAAATCCATTAGAAATATTACACAGGCCTTCAATGGCACGAGTGGTAAAGAGCCTGCCTGCCAACGCAGGAGACTTTAGAGATGCAGGCTTGACTGTTGGTTGGGAAGATCCCCTGGAGGAGGGCACGGCAACCCACTCCAGTATTCTTGCCAGGAGGATCCCATGCACAGAGGAGCCTGGTGGCCATAGCGTCACAGGGCTGGACAGAATTGAGGCAACATAGCCTAGCATCCCTTTTTAAGTTTAAACAATACGAATTGAGCAAGTGTGGTAGAAAATGTAACACACATTTGAAATTACAAATAATTATTATGATAGCTGTGACACATTGATTATAGAAACATGAAATTAAAGTTGCCTAATAGTTAGAGATTAAAAGAATATAGCTTAAAAATACTGCAGAAAAAAAATTCTATCCTATACCCCAGCTGGAAGGCAAGGAGCAATAATAACAGCACAAATTTTGTTAGTTTTTAATGAAAATGATCTTTCATTTGATACTGCATCTCACTGAAATTAAGGAAAACTGCAAAGACCATGAAAATTGCTGCAGCATGTTTTCAAATTCACCCATTTTGTAAAAGGTGAGTTTGATCCAAAAATTCACAAACTGTAAAAGGCTAGATTTCCTAACTTTTCAATATTTTTATTCAATCTTTTTATGTATTTCTCAGTTAAGGTACAAATGCTTTCCATCCGTTTATGACAATATCTAGCAGGCATGAAAAAGAAAGCTCTCACATTCTGTGTCACTCAAATATCTTTCTCAATTTAGGGGAAGTTTTTTCTCATTTCAAAATAAACTGTGGTGCATCCAAACATGGGAATATTAACTCAGTAACAAAAACAAATAAACTATGGATGTGCTCATCAACTGCAACAAATTATGCTGAGTGAAACAAGACAGTTCCAAAAGGTTACATAATGTGTGGTTTCACTTATATTCTTGGAAACATAAAACTAGTGGTGAAGAACAGATCAGCAGTCAGTCAACAATTAGCAGTAGGAAGAAGATGTGACTGTAAATGGTATCAAGTAACTGTTTGGGGTTCTGAAATTGTTCAATATCCAAATGATTGTGGTGGTAGTTAGGAAAAATACACATAGGTGTTCAAATTCATTTTTACAATATAATATTGTTAAAGTAAAACCAATTTTTTAAAAAAGAAACAAATAGATGACCACTTGAAAGCTCCTACAGTCAATCTGAATCTATAGATATTGACTAAACCAGGAAGCATTTTCATTTAAAAAAAATGAATGAATTTTAAAAGTACATGATACTTTGTTTTCAGTTTTCTAGAATAAGTATATTCCATAATGTGTTTACAATGTATGTTTCTATCTACTTGTCATTCAAGGAAAAATAATACTTTAAATTTGGCACCATGTAAATAGGGCTTCCCAGATGGCTCAGTGAAGGAGACTCAGGAGATGTGGATTCTATCCCTAGGTGGGGAAGATCCTCTGAAGTAGGAAATGGCAATCCACTCCAGTATTCTTGCCTGGGTAATCTCGTGGACAGAGGAGCCTGGAGGGCTACAGTTCATGGGGCCTCAAAGAGTTGGACACAACTGAGAGACTGAACACACAGAGAACTTACACAAAAATAGTGTAAGATCTTTTTAAGAATTTTGGTTCAGATGTTCTCAATTCTCTTAATTTCCTCAGCTCTACAAATGACTTAAAGTAAGCTTCTTTTATATATATTAAATATCCTTTCTGAGAGAATTTATTAGATTTGGTCTCCACAAGAAATAGCTTAGGCTTGTGTCAGGGCTGCTATAAGTACAATCGCAATGGTTCTTCTTTGCTCTGTATAATCTTATATCAATTTAATATTCAGAAGGCCCATTACTATCAAGATTTTACAATTCTAATTTATATCTTCTTCTAATATTGTTTAAATTAATCAAATTATTGGCAGTCAACTGACCATTAGAGATTTTTCAATTAAAGAAGTTGATGTGAGCTGCAAGGCAATTTAAGTAATTGCTTTACTTCTGAAACAAATGGCAGACCCTTCAATTACCATAATAGGTAAAATAAACTTAAATATAAAATAAGTGAAATAGGTTAATTTTTACCTGAGGACCTGGATCGCCCATCTCACCTTTGGCCCCAGAAGAACCAGGTCCACCCTGTAGAGAAAAAGTGAAGACATATTCATTTAATTTTGTAATTCTCTAATCAGTGATGTCCTACTATTTTCACTTGAAATAAACATTATTCAAAATACATTTCTTCAATTAGTATGATTTTATTAGTTAATACAATAAAATTTTCAAGTCTTCTGAATGAAATACATCTCTTCTCAGATTTTGACTGTATTCACATGCGGGAATTATATTTAAAAGCTTATATTTACTGATAATCACACAGAAGCCAATTCCATGAGATCACACTGAGATATTCTTTAATGTGTACGCCATCAGAGCACTTACAACCATACGCAGGCATTATGTATCATTACACTGTGGTGGAGTACTAGAGAAAACACATTTTTACAGACTCGGGTACACACTGAATCCATTCATACAACTTGGAAACATGTTAATGCTTTTATACTCAGAAATTTCTGAGACGCTGAATTCTATAGAATAAAACATCAAAAAAAGATGCTATTGCTATCATTATAATGTCGCGAAATAACATTAAAGTAATTTTTCCCTAGATTGTTCTGAATTAATTTTCCCCACAAAAATAAATCCTATGACAAAGCCTCTTACAAATATTAACATAAGTCAAGAAGTGCAACAAAAATCTGGCACATTAACTGGAAAAAATATAAAATCACTTTATAAAAGTGCTGTGAGTTTTAAAAAATAAATACTAGGCCATTCACCCTCCTAAAGAGCTTTAGAACATTAAAATTAAACACAATGATAATAGTTATTTCATGCTGAAGTATACTTTGTGTGTTTAAAAAGTTTCTGATTTACTTAAATCAATAGAGATTTTACTAAATACTGCATTGAATCAAAGTGCAAAAAGGCTAAAATTATGCAAAGCCTGAAAATGCCAGGTGTTGAGAGCCTCCTGGTGGCTCCAAAGTAAAATAACTGTTAATATGACTGCCAAAAAATATGGCAAGTCCAGTAATATGAATATTCCAGTCTTGAAGATTACAAGAATGATGACTTTCAAGCATCTGAGAATTTTTGCAGTTAAATTTCTTCAAGAGAGAAACTGGAGTTCTACATTAAATGAGATTATTATTCAGAACTGAATGCAAAGAACAGTCCAATAATCTAATTAATTTAGTATATTGTATATCAGTATATAAGCACTATCTGCTTAACAGATTATAATTACTTTGCCCAACCACTTATTCTAAAAATTGTCATGCAATTGACAGTAACAGAATAAGGAAAAGAACATTTTCAAGATTTCCTGAATATTTTATAATATAGATCTCCTTTTGTCTATAAAAGCAATTGAAAATAAATAATTGAATAAAGGAAGTGCTCATGGAAAGAATGAAAATATTTATGACTTAAAATCTTGCTTCTTTTCAAAATCTTAATATATAAAACATTTTCAGACTCTAAAATTAAGATCACTGACAGTCTGTAATAACTTTATGTTTTGAAGCAAAGAAAATAGAAGAGAAAATGGTGAAAACAAACAACGTGATTACTTTCTCTCAATACCTACCTTTAATATTTTAGGAAGCTAAAACATTATATAGCAAAGACTTAAATAGTAAAATCAATTAATCTTGGATATTACATTGAGAATGGCAATGTAATAACATGGCTGTTAATGTTTTCCCTTTGCCAACAGCCTGTGAATGGCCCTAAATGACTAGTGAAAACAGAACAGCTCAGTGTAACAAGCTTTCATGGATTCTGTTCATCACTGTCCTTACCTTATATAGATCCACTAGATTTGTATTTGTCAGGATGATAAGTAGGAAAATTCCTTTAATTTTAGAGATTCTAGACTGATATTTCAAAATTAAACAATAGGCAGTGTTCCCAAACATTCTTGAACATAAGATTCAGCCTGCTGCACTCATTAAAAATATAGTTTGCCAGCTCCAACCCTAAATCTGCCTCTCCAACTCTGAATTTGCCTCAACAGAGTCTCAAGTTCCAGGCTCCAGGAACTTTCACTTTTAATAAAATATACACATAATTCTTCCACCCCCATATCTGTAAAATACCAGCATACTAGTGGTTTTCCTCAGTGATGTAAATTTGTTATTACTAACAAGCAACTAAACATTAATTCTATTTCTTCCTTTGTTAACTGACATAGACTCTTTCATTTCCTTATTATATTTTGTAAGGCAAAACAGTAAAACTATATGATAAATACATAATAATGCATTTAGAAATGTATCATTTAAATTCTGTGGAATATATTGCCAGAACACATGTTCCACATGAGCTCAGATGATTGAGCGTAGAGCCCTGAAAATAGATAAAATGTGATAAAATTTCAAGAATGAATTAAAAGAACTATAAATATATGGAAACTATAAATATATGGAAAAATACACTAAAAAACACTTGAACACATGAAGAAAACTAGCATCCCAATAAGCTTAATAAAACAGAATTAAAAAACTATTTAATTGATTCAAATTTGAATAAAAAAGTTTTGCTGTGTCCAGTCAGCAAACCAAAAATAAACTTTTAATGTTAAGCATAATAATTTCTATAAGTACCATTATTTCAATAAAGTATATTATGCATATAAGATCATATCAAAAGCATAGTAAAGCTTTTTATATCAAAAACAATACTTAAATTGTAAACTATTCCATTAATTTTAAAATCAATGTAAAACTGGGCTGGAATTTACAGCGCTCTTTTCTCTTAAAAAAGTATGATTTAAAAAGAATCTTTTGTTGTGTATGTGTGTGTGTGTGAATTGCTATACTCCTTCAGTTAAGTTCAGTTCAGTTCAGTCTCTCAGTCGTGTCCAACTCTTTGTGACCCCATGAATCGCAGCACGCCAAGCCTCCCTGCCCATCATCAACTCCCGGAGTTTACCCAAACTCATGTCTACCGAGTCAGTGATGCCATCCAGCCATCTCATCCTCCGTCGTCCCCTTCTCCCCCTGCCCCCAATCCTTCCCAGCATCAGGGTCTTTTCCAACGAGCCAACTCTTTGCATGAGGTGGCCAAAGTATTGGAGTTTCAGCTTCAGCATCAGTCCTTCCAATGAACATGCAGGACTGACTGATCTCCTTTAGGATGGACTGGTTGTATCTCCTTGCAGTCCAAGGGACTCTCAAGAGCCTTCTCCAACACCACAAATTTCAAAATATTGAGAACATTTTTTAAATATCTAGACCATAGTGAAACAGATCACCAGCCCAGGTGGGATGCATGAGACAAGTGCTCGGGCCTGGTGCACTGGGAAGACCCAGAGCAATCGGGTGGAGAGGGAGGTGGGAGGGGGGATCGGGATGGGGAATACATGTAACTCCATGGCTGATTCATGTCAATGTATGACAAAACCCACTGCAATGTAGTGAAGTAATTAGCCTCCACCTAATAAAAATAAAGGAAAAAAAAAGAATGAGTGATGAAAAAAAAAAAATATCTAGACCACATTAGCTTGTCAGTAAGCTTATAAGATAATTGATGCTTTTGAACTGTGGTGTTGGAGAAGACTCTTGAGAGTCCCTTGGACTGCAAGGAAATCCAACCAGTCCATCCTAAAGGAGATCAATCCTGGGTGTTCATTGGAGGGACTGATGCTGAAGCTGAAACTCCAGTACTTTGGCAACCTGAGGCGGAGAGCTGACTCATTTGAAAAGACCCTGATGCTGGGAAAGATTGAGGGCAGGAGGAGAAGGGGACGACGGAGGATGAGATGGTTGGATGGCATCACCGACACAATGGACATGGGCTTGGGTGGACTCCGGGAGTTGGTGGTGGACAGGGAGGCCTGGCATGCTGCGGATCATGGGGTTGCAAAGAGTCAGACACAACTGAGCGACTGAATGGAACTAAAGCTTATGAAGAAAAACAAAACACATTTTCCAAGAGCCTCTGAAAGACAAAACAGTTTTTCTAATATCTGAAACAATTCATGAAATACTATAGGCAACTTAAAGTTTAAGCCACGTCTCCTGTTTTCTCCTAAGATTATGGACAATTTTTTCAATAGCCTCATATATTTTTGCTTCTTTAATCAATTCTTTTTAACAAAATTAAATCTCAAGAACTTATTGTAAAATTGAAATTCAATAACTCTGTTGTACAAATAAATAATATTGTTTGAAAAGTTAATAATTGAATATGTGATTCAATTATATTTTTCATTGTATTATTTGAGATCTTCCTACTGTAACTTTTTCATTGAAATTTACTGAGGACTGAATTCAAATAGATTCTTTTAAATGGAAACTAAATGAAGTGTAAGTCTATTTATTTATCTTACTTTCACCAGCCAGAGACATGAAAACTGCCTGACCAAAGCTGCACAAGGCACTACGTATATAGGAATTTAAATACATAAAGTCTTATTGGATAACCTACCACGGGACCTGGTCTTCCAGTCAGACCCATTGGGCCAGGTGGACCTCTCAGAGCAATCTAGAAAACAAGAGATAGCAAATTCAGGAATGCTACCTTGGATGAGCATATTAAACCACAATAATTATTTGTACAAGTTGCCCTTGAGTAACAGCCTAATCAACAGAGGCATAATAGCTATGTAGAAAGAGTGTTTGATTACTGAAGAATCATGTTTCTAGAATGACAATGACGTAATAAGTATCAAACTTTTTTTAAACTGTTGTAACTTATACAGTCTATACTATATATTTATGACTTATCTAATGATAAAAGTAAAAATAGATTTTAGTATCTAATAAGAAACTTAATATCTGATCATTTTTCTACTCAAATATACATTCAGAATATTGCATAAATTTCTTTTCAATATGTTGGTGCAATTCTTATTGAAAATACTTTCAATTGTGAACAATTTGAGATGCTTTTTAAGTTTTCTAGCAGTATCTTAGGAAAAGCTATGACAATTCAAGCCAAATAAAAGCAAAATTGATCAGGAAGTGTTAAGATAATATAGCTATTTTAACAAATCTCAAATTTAGTGCTTTATGGAAAAATACATTTATTTTATAGAATCATAGGCATAATAGACTGATTACATGCACTATTGACACTGAATATTAGAAATGTGAAATTAGCATACTTGAAAAGCTAGAACAATTAGAGTAAAAAGATATATATTTGACAGATGTTAAATTAGTGTGGTGTGCTATTTTTGAATATTAGTGATTCTGAAGATGAATATTTAGATTACCATAGCAGATATAAAAATATTGCAATAGAAATAATATGTAAAATCATATTAGAAAAGTGCATGAGATGAAAACAGTAATATCTCCAAAATTACACTACTGACTCACCATGAGATTTTTGACAATACACTTCTTAATCCTTGAGATTAAATATCTGAAAAATTGGAATTATAATGCTTGCTACCTATTTCCAAGTAGATTAAAAGGACTAATAAAATTAGGAATTCAATGGCCTAAAAAACTATTTAAGCTCAAATTACCTAAAATCTGTCCAAAGTAATATAATTTATTAGTTGTATGCACCATTAGTAAATCAATTTAATATTTTTAGACTTCTATCATGTCAAGATCTAATAAACCAGTGTTTTAAATTTTCATTGTCTTTATAGATAATGCAACCAAACAACGACATTTTTTCAGATTAATAGACTTACATTTTCATATAATTTATGCAGTCATAAATTTATGGTGATAAATAGTTATCATCAAAATGATTTATATCACTTAGGAAGCAGGAAGTCATATCCATACCACTGTAAGCCTTTTATTTCCTTTCTTCTTGAAAAGAAAACAAGACTACACTATGAATAAAAGTAGTATATCACTTTCAACTCTTTCCTGATCCATTCTTTTGATTTCTTTATTTATATTTTAATTGTACTGGAGCAAACGTAAAAATAAACAATTTTATATTCTATATGTATGCAGAGTGTGGAAAACTTTTAGTTGACAATGAAGTATGAACTGAGCAAATCTGGGAAAAATAAAATATAGATTACAATGTTTCATGCACAGACCGCATTTTTTTTTTTTTAGACCTTATATTTGAAGGTTTCTTTCCTACACAAGAATGCCTAAGAAACTGAAATTTCTGGATTAATTGGGATATCCTAAATAATCTGCAAGATTAGGTGGAAAAATTTTTTAAAAGTTTACCCTCTCACTCTATTCATTGATCGCCGACATATGACATGCGCCTTAGCAGGGAAAACTGGATGTGAAAGATAAAGGGTGTTATGTGTAAATCCACCATCAGGCCTCTTTGAATAAAATTAGAAAATGTGTGTGTTATGGTTTGTGTGTTTTTGCAAGAATTATGTGTGGTAATACTGCAAAGGCCAGTCATTTAAATTCAATATTAAATAAAATATTCCTACTCGAAAAACAGATATTTTCTTAGCATCTTCTCCATCTAGATTCAATATACTATATAGAATTTTGTTCATAATAGTAGCACCCTCCAGATACATACACACACACCCCTCACACACTCTCTGTCTCTTTCTCTCTCTCTTGTGTAATTCAACACATAGTCAGGTTATGGGACTACACGTTGATCCTTTCTTACCCGAGCCTGCTGAAGAATGGCCTGGGCCTGAGCTTCCTGAGCAGAGACGGTTGGTCCTTTGGAACTATCGCCACCATAACGAAACTAAGAAAAGATAATAACATACAGAAGCTCAAAATCAGACTTTCTCACGTAGGTGCCTTAATTACTAGTTTAAACACTACTTAAAATGTTGGGATTTTACAAAGTGTGAGGTAATTCCATCATGAATCATACCTTGATTTTTTCTAAATTTCCCATTTATTTCTTATGGAGGTTCTCTAGACCATGCTTTACCACATTTAGAAGAGACTACAGAATCTGCAATTTTAAATTCCATAATTTTTGAAAACTCTGGAATAAGCCATCATCCATTTCTTTACCTGCACAAACGCCATCCACTCTATCCACTCATTTGTGAAAATTCTAAATGCACTCAGTTAAATAGTGTTATATAGCAACTGCTATTTTCTGAGCAAAATTTCTAGAATCTCTGTGAACACAGAGGAAATCTTCCTTGAGATGGATTCAGTTTGTTTACCTTAAGTAATTATACTAGGAAATATCCTTTCTGTATCCCTTCATAAAATGCTAAAGTTCCTTTCTCTGTCTGATTTACTTCACCCAGTATGACAATCAATAGTTTCATCCATGCTGCTTTTTATTAATAATAGCTGAATAGTATTCCATTATTATGTGCATATATGTTACATCCTCTTTATCCATTCATCTGTTACTGAACATTTAGGTTGCTTCCATGTCCTGGCTATTGTAAAGAGAGCTGCTATGAACACTGGGGTACATGTATCTTTTAAAATTTTAATATTCTCCAGATACATGCCTAGGAGTGGGACTCTTGGGCCATATGGTAACCATATTTTAGTTTTTTAAGGAACCTTCATGCTGTTTTCCATAGAAGATGCATCAATTTACATTCCCACTAACAGTGTAGGAGAATTTCCTTTTCTCCACATCCTCTCCAGCATTTACTATTTGTAGCCTTTTAAATGATGGCCATTCTGACCAGCATGAGTTGATATCTCATTATAGTTTGGATTTTTATTTCTCTAATAGTTGGGAATGTTTAGTATCTCTTCTTGTTCCTACTGATAATCTGTATGTCTTCTTTAGAGAAATGCCTACTTCAGCTCAGTTCAGTTCAGTTGGTCGGTCGTGTCCGACTCAGTGCAACCCATGAACCTCAGCACGCCAGGCCTCCCTGTCCATCACCAACTCCCAGAGTCCACCCAAACCCATGTCCATTGTGTCAGTGATGCCATCCAACCATCTCATCCTCTGTGGTCCCCTTCTCCTCCTGCCTTCAATCTTTCCCAACATCAGGGTCTTTTCAAATGAGTCAGCTCTCCGCATCAGGTGGCCAAAGTATTGGAGTTTCAGCTTCAACATCAGTCCTTCCAATGAACACCCAGGACTGAACTCCTTTAGGATGGACTGGTTGGATCTCCTTGCAGTCCAAGGGACTCTCAAGAGTCTTCTCTAACACCACAGTTCAAAAGCATCAATTTTTTGGCGCTCAGCTTTCTTGATAGTCCAACTCTCACATCCATACATGACGACTGGAAAAACCATAGCCTTGACTAGATGGAACTTGTTGGCAAAGTAAAGTCTCTGCTTGTTAATATGCTGTCTAGGTTGGTCACAACTTTCCTTCCAAGGAGCAAGCATCTTTTAATTTCATGGCTGCAATCACCATCTGCAGTGATCTTGGAGCCCAGAAAAACAGTCAGCCACTGTTTCTACTGTTTCCCCGTCTATTTGCCATGAAGTGATGGGACCGGATGCCATGATCTTAGTTTTCTGAATGCCTACTTAGTCCTTCCATCTATTTCTTGATTGTGTGTGTGTGTGTGTTTTGCTGTTGTTGTTGTTATTAAGCTATATGAGATGTATATTTTGGAAAGTAAGTCAGTGATGGCTGCATATTTTGCAAGTATTTTCTCCCAGTCTATTGGTTGTCTTTTTGTTTTGTTTATGGTATCCTTCACTGTGTGAAAGTTTATAAGCTTGATTAGGTCCCATTTGTGTTTTGCTTTTGTTTCTATTACCTTGGGAGACTGACCTATGAAAACATTGTCATGATTTATGTCAAAGGATGTTTTGCCTATGTTCTCTTCTAGAAGGTTTATGTTATCATGTCTTACAGTTAATCTTTAAAACATTTTGAGTTTATTTTTGTGTCTGGTATGAGGGTGTGTTTGAACTTCATTGATTAATATTTGGCTGTCCAATTTTCCCAACACTACTTGCTGAAAAGACAGGCTTTTCCCCATTGTATATTCTTTCCTTATTTATCAAAGATTAATTGACCATAGGTATATCAGTTTATTTCTGGGCTCTCTCCTCTGTTGCATTGATCCATTTGCCTTTTTGTGCCAGCATTATGCTGTTTTGATTACTGTAACTTTGTAGTATTATCTGAAAACATGTCTCCAGCTTTGTTCATTTTCCTAAGTATCACATTGGCAATTATGGGCCTTTTATGGTTCCATGTACATTTTAGGATTTTTTTTTTTTATGCTATTGTTAGTTATGTGAAAAATGACATGGGTAATTTGATAGAGATTGCATTAAATCTGTAGGTTGCTTTTGGGTAGTAAGGTCATTTTAATATTAATTCCTCTGCGCAACTTTAAAAAGTAATCTTAAGGTAAACTAAATAATTTGGGGGCAATGAATAATAACTGTATAAATATATGTTATTTAAAAAGTATCAACTAGTGTCTATATGGTGGTAAACAGTATACTAATTTCATGTAATACATGAAATGCATGTTACCCATATGACTCAGGATAAAGTACACAATTAATAATACTAAGTTCTTTAAGCTTTGTTGTCAAAATATAATGAAATAATAAAGGCTTAGTTCTACTTCAAAGTTAATATTTACCAGAATTTGCTTTATTGAATTTTCCAGTTACTGGAGGCTGCTTCATTTCAAGTATCTCTACCTTATATAGTAGATTTTTGATTGATCTATAATATGATTCTGCAATATTTTTCAGCAATAGGATGACAAAACATCAGGTTATCTTTACAACAATAAAAATACATACCGGTAATACTAACATGGTACCAGGAGGACCAGGTAGACCATCAGCCCCTGGTAAACCAGGACGTCCTGGAGGACCCTAGGGAAGCAAATGAAATCATCAAAATTAATAAATAAACAAAATAATTAAATTATTAGAAACTGAATAACTTTGAATGCCATAACTCTACATTACCTAATTTTTCATTTGTCCTCTACTCCTTGGTTAATCTTCTTTTATTAATAGTAAGTATATCTAGAGATGACTGTATTTCACTGCACTAGTTTTACATAATTTAAATGATATGTAAATTTATTGCTATTCAAGGAAGAAGAAAAAAGGGATTTTGCAAGAAGAGTTTCAACAGACTTAACATAAATAGTCTATTTCACCATGTGACCCAGGACACGATCTTCAAATTAGGATGCAGGCTTACTAACTCATTCTAACAGCATTCAGCTAAACAGTCGTAGTAGTTCCTGGAAAATATGTCTTAATTCCAAAGGAAGAACTTGCTCTAATGTATCAGGTTCATATCAAAATGAAAACTGATTATAAATAATAACAAATTTCTTACTAAGTATAAGATCAAGGCATTGTCTCTCCTCTCATTTTTAAAATTATAGTTAGAAAAGTTAAACAAAACTTTGCACATTGAATTCACATGTTATTCAAGTGAGAAGAATAATATCTTAAATTTGTAGAATATATTTTATTTCTTTTTATTTAAATTGCATTCTTTTGAATCCCTTCACTTACCCTCTCGCCAGGGTCACCAGGGGGTCCAGTGGGGCCTTGTAGACCTGGAGGACCCATAAGACCCTACGGAGAAATAAACCATGATGAGTCAGATTCCTGACTTAATTAGTATTCAGGCAAATTCATCCTACCAAAATCAAAGACGAACTCATTTATATTTCATAAACACTTTCTCCCAAACAACTGGCCTATTAAACTTCCCATAAAAAGAGAACATATAGGGGCCACTTTATAGCTAACTCAGCTCTTCCTCTACAAGGCTGTCCTCAGGGTAGACAAAGACATTCCATGGAAGAACAAAAAGGAGATCCTGCCAGTGTACAGTCCCTGAGGTGGAAGCTGGTTCCCGGCTCTTGTGAAAGAAATGGTATACTCATTCAATTAGACTGCAAAAATGTGACCACGAAGTTGAAATCTAGAAATCATTTATCTTCTTCTGTGGGTGTAAGTATTTATAGGCATGGGTATAATATATTTAATTCACATGACAAGAATTTAATTAATTTCACAAAAGAAAGAAGATTTCTTACAAAGTCAGATCAGTACTACTCCCTGACAAAAAGACAAACTGATGAGTAACAACAGCCTTACTAAAAAATGAAAATGGAAGCTGATATCACTACATTCGGTAGTACAATAAAGGCAGCTATAGTCTATTTAGAATTATCAACTCCATTCATTGAGATGTGCTTATACCTCTAAAAAGAAAAGAAAGAAGGCCTTTATATATTTTTATAATTTTCAGATACAAAGTTGAAGATCAGGTTAGAAATGTCAGAGATAATTAAGCAACAAAAAATATTTAAAACAAAATTTAATTTCATAGCTCTCAAAAGAGTATCATTTGGATAGCCAAATCAGAAACTGATTTAAGGTCACCAGGTCCTCTAAGTACTTGCTTCTATAATTCAACACTCAAATGTGTGTGTGTGCTTAGTCACTCAGTAATGTCTGACTCTTTGTGACCCTATAGACTGTAGTCCACCAGGTTCCTCTGTCCATGGGGATTCTCCAGGCAAGAATACTGGAGTGGGTTGCCATGCCCTCCTCCAGGGGATCTTCCAAACCCAGGGATCAAACCCAGGTCTCCTGCATTACAGGCAGATTCTTTACTGACTGAGTCATCAGGAAAGCTCCATACTCAAATAAAATTTATAAATTCAACAATATAATAGAAATCTTATATCTGATTAAAAAAATCAAGACAAAAATAATTTTAAAACATTACATACCGCAGGTCCTGCAGGCCCTGGTGGTCCTTCAATAAGCATGCCCTACAGTTAAAGAAAAGATAAAGTCATTACTAGGGCAATGGAACCCCTAACCTCTTATCTAACTGGCTCTATGAAAGCACCACATCACAGCACTTTAAAAGGTGAATTATCTGCTCCTACATACAAAGATAATTATTAACATGTTTGCACAGGGGAGGGAGGAAATTCAAAACGATATAAGATGTAATTCCTGTCCTGAGAAAATCTACGAACTAATTAGCAAGGAAACAAATATTCAGGTAAGTAATATTACAAAAAGAATATACTAAGTGCTCCCCCAAAGGGCAAATACATTAACCAAATTTTTGCTAGCAGCCAGAATAACACCTGGTACATAGCAAGAACGTGATAAATGTTTGCTGTGTGAATGAAAGGGTGGGAGAAAGAGCACCTAAGCACTTTAATTCAGGGAAACGGGAGTAAAGTCCATGCTAAAGAATTGGGCATAAATGTAAGTTCTTAAATGGACAAGAAATAGACTACTATTTCAGGATAAGAACCCAATTCTAAAAGTTTATGATTCTACTCTGAAAATTGTCTTGTCATTTTAAAAGTTAGTTGTAACTTTGCATAACAAAGACAAATTTATTCTGAAAATTGTTTTTAAAGATGTTGGTGAGCATATGATGTGCTTTCTCAGATTTGGGGGTAATAGGCTACAATGTTCTCAGAGATGCATCTTTTTTGTGTTTATCTTCCTCCATCACTTAAAAAAAAATTTTGTCCTTGCAGTTTCTGAAATGATTTTCATGAGCTTGAGGCAGTTCAACATACTTCCTTTATTTCTAATACAATACTTTCCCCCAAATTGCTGATTAAGGAGAATGATAGTAAAGTTGATTTCCAATAAGAATTTGCTTCTTACCAATATCTTGAGTGGTAGTAACATTAATATAAATCTGAAAAATCACTTTTCTTCCAGCGGAAGAAAAGGAGGCAAATTTTAAAAAGAATGTTTTCATATAATTATATGATGTGATTTGGATATGAAACAAATAAATGCTGTGTTAAATAATATATTTCTAATTATGTAAAGTCATGGCACTTAAAGGAAAAATCACTGAACTGGAAAATAGAAGAGACAAATTCAGGTCATAGATCAACTACCAAACGTTTGAACCTCAGGAAAGTTACTTAAACCCTTTAGATCTTAAGCCCCTTAGTTATAAAAGGAAAGAATTAGATTAAAAGATTGTCAGCTATTTTCAAATTCCAAAGTTCTCTATCTTTCTGTTTTTTTGATTTACTGAAATTGTACTTATCAGAACTGGATTTACTAACTCACTTACTTGGGGCATTATAAATGTTTAGACATATAGAATTTTCAGTGGTACTACATGAACATGCATAATAATTCACAACAGTGGTAGCTCATGATACAAATCACTGTACCAATCTTTCCAACGTATTCACACCAGTACTTACAGGTTCAACTACTGCTGGTTCTCCTTTCTGTCCTTTTTCTCCATATGCACCATGGCCATTTATCTGTTGAGTGAAAAATTCAAGCAGCCTGTCTTTAAGTAAATAAGGCTATTTAAGTATTTTTAAAAGGTTAATCATGTAAGTGCATTTAAACAATCTATTAAAATATACTTTTTAACAAAGAAACCAATTAAAGTTTTAAATGCTGAAAATATACAAAGGAAAACACAAGGAACATTAATGCTAAATCTTGAGTGAGATTGAACAATTGCTTCTTAAAGATATATTATACAAAAATAATGATATTTGTTGACCTCAGCTATTATTCCAAGGCAATAAACAAAAAGTGCCTTCAAATTAAAATCAAAATAATAAAAGTAGTGGGAAGAAATTAGTAGAGAGGTTCAAACGTTTAAATACTAATAATTATAACAGTAAAATGATAATTAATATGGTGGACTACTGAACTTCACCAGGTAAGAAAGGTCAATTAAACTGGTTAAAAGTTAGAAAATAGTCTTGGTATCCAGAATGACAATGACTGATTTAATCTTATCAGTGCTAAGGAAATTTGGATTATTCTTTCGAAAGAACACTCCAGTAGTGTGGCCTGAGAGCTCCATGAGGAAGAATCTATCAAGGTCTCTTAGTAGTAATCAACATTCATGGTTTATATAAGAACAAAGTATATTTTAAACCTGAAAAGATATGAAGATGAACATGAAAATACACCAGAAATAAGACACACAATGACACAGAGCATAATACTGACTTACACTTGCTTCTGTGATATCTGTTTCTGCTGGAACACCTGGACCAAATTCTTCATTAGTGGGGCTTGTTGGTTTATCTTCATATTCCTTATATTCATAAAAATCATATTCACCTAAATCTCCATCTACCAGAAGATCAGAGTCCCTGCCGTCTATTTGTTTGTTTTCATATAGCATATCCTCAGAATTTTTCCTCTGGGAATCATAATCCTCTCCAGTTAGATATTCTTCAGTAAATACTTCTTCAACTGGATTTGGCTATTAATTTATGTTGTAAGGAATTGGAGAAATGAAGTTTACTGTTAGTAAAGCAAGGTAAGCATTTGCAAATACAGTTTGATGGCATGTGATGGGAAGTGGTTTGAGTACTACTCAAGCAAGTCTGAAGGCTGGGAAAGATAGTCTTTCAACATCATTGAAAGGAATATTTTTGTACATTGGAATGCACAAGAAAATATTGCTTTCAAAGCACCTTTGTCAATAAACTGCAAATATTCACATAGATTCAACATGTGTATTTGCTTGTTCATTGGAAAAAACTTGTTATGCAATTTGATATCTACTTTATAGTTTGACTCAAATAATATATATATGTAATATTTAGTTTAACTTAATTTTCACATCTCACAGAACCTCATACTGAAATATAATTTTTATCAGAAAAGCTATGTAAGTTTGACTCTCAATCCAAAAAATAAAATATCAATGCCAATATTGAGATTTATCATTGCAATATTTACTCAGAGCTCCAAGTATTTAGTGCAGTATTATATCACAAAGAGTTCTTTAAAGCAAAGAAAATATAAATTATAATCCTCAGAATTTAATACAATAAAATAGATCACTATATAGTCTCATAAAGAGTATGAGCCTATTTACTTAAAAGTAAAATTATATTAAGACTCTAATGTGATATAATTATATCAAAACTACTCACAGAGATACAGAAAAATAACACTAGTATAATTTCCTTTTTATAAATAATTACTCATTAATATCATAAATCTGAATAACATTGATTAGGTAATTTTTGGTCATGCTATGATTTTGATGAAGTTCAGATTAAATAATGTATCTTGCTACTTTTGAATTTCAGTTTGAAATAACTTGTTTGCTATGACATAGCAAATCTATATAATAGAATAATACTTAATAATAAGTATGTTACTTAAAGTCATGTGAATGAAAAAAGTGGCCAATGATTAATTCAGCAATTGTTAACTAAAATAAAATTTCCAATAACCATAATATTTTGTATTCTTAGACAATGAGGATATACTATCATTACAGAGTACATATTATCCAGAATCAGAACAGTACTGTGCTTATAGCTCTGAGCTAAAAAGTTGAAAATTTGGACATGTAAATAAACATCTTAAGATAACCATTTTTGGAAAATGATTAACTTGATTAATTTGGATTATCTTGGACAAGATTTGGACTTGAAATCTGTTCTTTCCCTAAAATGTTATTATTCTAAAATATGTTTTTTCATGTAAAGTCCCACTGGGACACATGTGATGTAAAATTTTTAATTAAATTGATTCAGTTAATCCTCATTCCAGGTGTGAAGAAATTTAACAAAGTTAAACTGAATTGTATACTTATTTTCTCATAACTGGAATATATGCATAATATGAAATTCAGGAAGATCATTCTAATTTGTACCTGAATATACTGAAATATTTTCATAGAAAGGACTGGGAAAAGTTAAGATATATTATTTTAACCGTAATTAAATTTGAAAATGTAAACAAACATTAAAATCAACTAAGACTATATTTTCTCAAAGTATTTGTGTCATAAAAAGGCATGATTATTGGTCAGATGGTTGTAAATTTTAATTGTATCATTTGATGATACAATTTTTTTTTTTCGAAGGATTTTCCTCCTCACAAAAAGGTCATGTTGTGAGTAACCTTAATCACAACATTTTTGAGAAGCTTGTTCTATCCCAGGAGCAATCAAGAAAATGATGGCAGCCAATTCAGTTTGATCAGTTTGGCATTTGCATGAAGCAGAGTCATGCAAACCTGAATTGGGACTAATTTTAAATGAACTTTTTTTAGTAACAGTGAGCCAGTGCTATTGTTTCTCTTACTTCAGTAAAGGAATAAACACATCAAACTTTTCAGAGGTTATAGATTCTTCCAGAGTAAAACATATCAAGAATTATTGCACATTTAAAAAATTTGAACTGTGATTTAATACTGTCTACAAACATTACCTCATTTGATCCAGATACACTCCTAGGAGCTTCTGTCTGGTAACTTTCTGTCCCATAGTTGTATTCTTGAAAATCATCAACAATATTTGCCTAATAGTGAATTCAAAAGAAAAGTAATTAGTAAAAATGTTAAGGTAATCCAAAATCTATAGAAAGCATGATTAATTAGGATATTGTATTAGCCAAATGAGTATTTATCTAGTTGGGTTAGGACAATGACTCATCATCAGAGATCTTCCAGCTTATCTAGGAGAGATCTTGATTGCTTTTTCTTTGCTACCTTTACCCCTAGCTTGGCCATTGCTGCTGCTTGATAAGTTTTCTTCTTCTTGGATGCAAATTTTTCAGATTTAGGGGGTGTAAACTTTTTGAACTTTTCCTTTGAATTAGTGGCCACTGTCTTCATCTTCATTTTGAAACTGAATTTCTTTTTCTGTAAAATGTGGTGAAAGATGGAATGGAAAACATAAATAAAATGAAAAGGGAAATGAAGAGCATGGATGAAAGGAAGAATAAGCGAAGCAAATCAAGCATCATTCCTTCAGGACAGCTACTACTGTCAAATAAAAATCAGTTATTGGGTCATAGAAATGAGATGAATGAAAGATCGACGATAAGTTTGAGGGAGAGTGGACAATAAGGGAACCACAAGATGACAAATACCAGGACACCATACACAAAGGTTCTACTATGCTTTTACCTCGGTTTGTGCTATTGTCTCCTCAGTTACAGTGGGTGTCTCTGTTACACTTTCAGCCTCTTTATATTCTGCTTCCCCATACTCATAGTCATATTCCATTATATCCTCAGGTGCATACTACATTGCAAAGGAAAAAATATCAGGCAATTTTGTTAGTTGCTGGTAATACTATTAACAAAATGGGAATCATGTTCTTAACTTTTTACTGGTAAAGTTAAGAGACAAGGAAATACTGTTATCTAAATATTACTTGTGTTACAAGAAGTAATACTATCATATACAGAGTATAATAAAATACTGATAAAGCAGGTTTTCTGAGAGCAGAACAGTGGTTAGGCGTGTAAGGAAATTAAAAGTTTAGAATATTAATTCAAACTTTTAATTCTTAATATTAATTCAAACATAGCAGTTACATACTTGGACATAGTTGTTGTCCATAGTTGTTAAATATTCATGTTAATTTGGATTTGTAGAAACTGCTACACAAACCTCTTTTATTTATAGCAATTTCAATAGGTACTTTGTTTTTCATTGAACTGCATGTGTAAAAAGTCTTCCCAAGTATGAAATAATTTACATATCAGTTGTGGGATGGAAAGGGGAGAGAATAAAGAAAGGGAACAGAAGGAACATGAAATGATTCTATATCTATTCAGAATAATAGAACCAGTGGGGAAAAAAATCTAAAATCTATTCAGAAATAACTGATTTGTTATAAACTTAAGATCAAAATGAGCACAGTTGGAACCATTAAAAGATTCAAAATTAGATCTGTTTATACTTAACACACTGTAAATTTTTACAAGTATTGTGTTTTTTCTATTGAAAAAGAGCATAACACTTGGGTATCTTAAAACATGTAAATGTAACTCAAATTGAAAGATGGAATACTAGATTGCTTTTCATTAAAAATATTAAGAGAGAAAAATATGTTTCTCAATAAAGGGATGAGAAAAACAATTAATACTTAATTATGAGGAAACTATGTTCATCTTCAAAGCCAAATATATCTACTGAAATTTTAATCTTAAACATATATTATTGGTTTTAATCAAAATAACTGTAAATCTATTAAGGTCATATATAGCAAAAATATTAAGCAGCAAATCAATAAGCTAAAATGCTAATATATATGCACATATTATTTATAACATATCTTTATGTATATGTATACATACATTTGTGTATGTATATGTACATATGTTTAGTATATTTATGTATATATATACTTAGGTACATATATACATATGTGTGTGCATGTATATACACACACACACACATATATGCTAAAAGCAGTCTATTTGGAAATCCCTATGTATTTGGTAAAATTTCAATTATATCCCAAGTGGACCTCTCTTGGCCTTTTAAAATTGCCAATGGTTCCCTTTCAATGCACCAGAAAAATAACTCTTCACACCATGTCTTTTAGAGACTTGTGATCACTGGACCTTCTAATAAGCACTATTAGCTACAGCAATGCAAATGAACGCAAATTTCATAAAGACATATAATGAAACATATTGCAAACCAATCACAAAAAGGATTATAAAAATAGACAATTTAAAAGCATCTTAAATACATCTTGAATGAAGCCTGGTATTGAAAGTAGCCAGTTACCTTTACTATCTTTATATCATGTTTTTCTTTTTTTTTCCTTATAGGAAGAAACCTCTTCTAACCTCCATAATTCTCTCTTCTGTTTTAACTTTTTCTACACGGAGATCAACCAGACTAGCTGTGGTGGTAGAATAATGAAGGAAGTAATGTGCTCACTATCCTAGGCATGAAAGCACATGCTTTTCTTAGAGCCATCCAGAAGTCAGTGAAAAGAATCATTGCTTCTGTTCTCCTTATTTCTTTAAACAACATCTCCTCTGAAGGGTATTGACACCATGGTTTACATGAAGGAATTTGCTGGTCTACATGAAGCTTTACAACCTGTTTTTGGAAATGATTCTCCCTTTTTACTACAGAATTTTGTGATGCCTCAAAGACAGGTAAAGAAGAGAGAACTAGTTATAATTAATCAGATGAATATGTGCAAAAAGATGTGCAGTGATAGAATTTCACCTACGATTTGGGAGTTGCCTAGCATAAGTTAAAATATGTGAGGAGAAAGGGACTTTTTCTGGAAACGTTGTTGTCTTTTCTTTTTCAAGTTGTTAGAAAAATAGTGGCATTGCAAATATCTGTGTCTCTGAGAACTAAGATATCTGATATATATTAAGTGCAAAAAATTAAAGGTAATAAATTTCTTTATAAAACAGTGTTTTTCTCTTGCTGCTTCTTCCTTTTCATGTTTTATACTGATATGAAAGATAAGAATGTTAATTCCCTACTGTACATAGGACATGTGTATAACACAGCAGTCTGTGTTATATTCAATATACTAAGAAAGAACTACATGCAGATTTAACATCCAATTTTTTAATTAAGATAGAAGGATTATTTAACATGGTGGAAAAATTCCCAAACCACCATAATTTTAATATTGGTTACTTCGCTATATAAATGGTATCGTGGAAGTTTAAGTTGAGTAATAGTTTCATATTAACACTATATTTAAATCTATCATTTTATATTTTACTCTGATTATGATGCAATGTTACACCAAACACCAAACCAATCAATAAAAATTGATTCTTAAGAATGAATTAAAACATGCTCTTTAGAAGATATGAACCATACAAAATCACAAGTTGAAGAAAACACATTTGAGTTAATTTATAAAATAAATTGATATTTATTAATCCAAATCAGAATGATAATATGTGATTGTCACAAATTTATTAATGGAAAATTAAGCAATATAAAGTACAACATGTATGTTTGATGCTCTAATTTTGCACTATATTGTGTTGGTAACATTGCATTTGTATTTTGCCTAGGCAAAATATCTGTTGTACAATTATTAAAATGCATACTTGTATTATAATGATACAAAAATGGCTATAGTTAAAAAGTAATATAAGGATGGCTTACAATTCTATTAACCAGGTGTTTTTCATACTAGTAAAAAAGATTTTTCTTACTGAAGTATCAATGTAACTTAGTATTGGGGGGAAAAGTGAGAGCTGATTCTTCAAAAAAATTTTTCTAGATGACATATTCAATACAGAAACTAAGAAATGCTATTATTGGATCACCCAACAAGATTTTCATGCAGTCCTTATCACAGCAGTACATTCTTTTCCTCATCAGATGTTTCTAGTAAAAAACAAATTTGACTTACCAGCAGAATGTTAAATTTATGAATCAACAACTAAAGTAAAAAAGGGAATGCCTACTTTTTAATGAATTTAAGATAAAAATGGTTAAAACTATTATTTTGCCTTAAAATAACTCAGCTTACCTTACATAATAGTATTAAAACATGGAAATAAAACAGCTCAAGGTGATATAATAAGAATGCATACCTTCATTCTTCCAAAAATCAGAGCCATATCTGTTGCTAAAAAGAACAAGACTTATCTTTCTTAAAACAGGGGCAAAATATTAATAAATCTCGTCTGTCTTGAACATATATACTAAATGTTATAAATTTTAATATTGAGTCTCCACATAGTGTCTAAGATATAAAAACACTAAACCTGAAGATATTAGAATGTTTTAATAAATCATGAGGGAATTCACAGATTGTTCTAATAAACCATGAGGGAATAAAAAGAATGAAGCACTTGAGAGCTGGGAGATAGGCAAACACAAATATCCAAGTAATTTCTCTTTTACTCTCTCATATTTGTTTTCCTTTTAGCTTCTTAAACCTTTATTCTGGTTCAAAAACAATTAATATTAAATTATGGAAAAAGTCAGTGCAACAGAATTCACTAACATACCTTAAAAAGAAAAGTAATGTCAAAAATTAGTAAAACAAATTTAATTCACATGCAGAAATAACAGTAAACTAAAACTAAGAGATAAGATCTTAACCTGCTCTAAATAAAAAACTCAAAAGATGGTACTTCATAGTATTTTTTTTTCTTTCTTTTTTTTTTTTTTCATAGTATTTTAAAATACAAGAAGAAAGCTATTTGAGTTATTTTCAAAGATAAGGATAATCTTGATGTTTATAAACTTCCATCCCAAATTCTAAAATTTTAAACTCTTCATCTTAAAAAAGAAATAAAGTTTTGCAGCCAACTAAAGACTCAACTCCTTCCAGAATTTGCTTTTTAATTTCCAGAAAATCCACATTAACAAATTTTACCTAAAAATTTGCATAAAAGGTACACTGTATTATATTTTTGTTCTTTGGGATATTCAAGTCTGACAAAATGACTATTGCTAACTTAAATGTAAATATTTTTTATCTGAGAGAGAATAGGGTCAAATTTCATTATGGTGAATTTTCTTGCAAAAACAGCCTGGAAAATGGTTTCACACTGGAGTTTCAAATAAACTAATGCAGTATTAATCAAAGCATATGAACATCTAGTTACTGCAATCAGTTCATACTGCTTTTCATTCCATTGCTCTTTGTATCAAGTCTTGTGCAAGAAAAGGAAAACTTACATATCAATGTAGCATAACCATATAAGAAATGGAAAAAAAAAAGAGTCTCTAAATATTCAACACAGCCTGAAAACTTTAAGATAGCACTAACATCCCTTCTTTCATCTGCACAAATTGTCAAAGGCTTGAAGATATGGCAAGTACACTAGAAAATAGTTATCCTTGTCATGAGGTTGCTTTAATTATAAAAGTAACAAGGAAAAAATAAATGTTGGAGAAATTATCTCTTTTCTCATCTCCCTCTAAAAAAAAATTATCCTCCTCTACACACTGTATAAGGGAACTATATTTCTAAGAAATTAAGTAACAAAATACTTGAGATTGAAACAAACATCAAAAATCTTCTTCAAATTGCCTCTCCTTTGAAATATTAGTGAAAGAGTGAAAGTATTAGTCGCTCATTAAAACACTATTAAATAAAGGTATAGTTTACTTAAAAGTGAATAAATAGAGACACAACTTGAAACTGCAAACTATGTCATTACCACTGGAATGAGAAAACGTGCCCTGATCTTACGTGGTTCCTCACCTCGTCGACCTGGGGTTCCTGAGCCTGAGCAGCCTTGGGAGCTGAGGAATCACAGTCTGGACTATAATGCTCACAGTAGTCATATGCTGCTTTGGGGTCACCTATGATCAACAACTGCTGGATGTCCCCCTGCCAAGAAACAAACATGGTTACTTAGCATATTCGAATACACATATATCCAGAGAAAGATTTACCTGAGACATAGTGTTGTTCATTTTCAAATATTTGAGAAGAAAAATCACTTACATTTCAATGTTGAAAGCAATCTTATAGGATTGACAGAGAAATTCACAACTATTTAACAAATCAGATCTTAATATATTCCAATAAAAATTAATGGAAAATAAATTTTAAAAAATTTAAATGTAATAAAATAAAGATTAGAAATAATAGTAGGGTTAGCTAAAGAGTTTTAGTTTCAGGACATTCTGGAAACTGTATGAATAAGAGGAAAACCAAATATTTTGCTCTTGAAGTCATCTGAATATTTCTGCATGGGTCTCACTTGACATGAAGCTAGTTTGATATAAATCTATGGGTCATGATCATATTAATTTAGAATTATACCCAGACGCGGAAAAATGTCTGGGTTAATATCCATTTGACTTGGTGATTCAAGTTTCTGTAAGTTTGAGAACATGAGTCTGATTCACAAAACTCCTGATTTCATTTTGAATAATTTCCGAGTTATTATAGCTTTCTCTACATCTGACTAGCATATGTTATTTAGAGCCTGATGGAAATTATAAACATCTCTAAAACTGAGTAATAGGAAAGAATTCACAGCACTTTTATGACACAGCATTCATTTATTCATCAACAAATGTGGATTGAAAAAGTACAATACACAAGACACTGAACATAGTATCATGGGAGGTGCAAACATAAATTTGATATAATCCTTGCCCTTGGAGAGTGTGATATAATGGTTAAGATTTAAAACTGTAATAAAATGGAGAACAAAATTTATAACTTAAAAATATACAAGCAAACTCATGTGAAAAGTAACCAGAAAAGAGTATAAATTATTTAATTCTAGCCCACAAACTTTTATTAAATACCATGGCTACTATCTGTAGTGTGGTAGTCAATTCTATTTGCATTGCTTTCTTCTGTCTAAAAAGCACTCTATACGCATACTCTTAAAATTAGCATTTATTTTAATGGCTCATAAATCTATATTTTCATCCCTATCACATTATTGAGATAAAAGTTATATACAGAATTTATTCTTTTAAAGTGTACAGTTCAGTGTTTCAGTTCATTTACAGGGTTTTCCAACCATCACCAATATCTAATTTTAGGAAACTGTCATCATCCCTAAAAGAAACACCACAACCAATGACAGTCACTGCTTACCTCTCCTTCCCCCAGCCCCTGGTAACAAGTAGACATTTCATATGTCGTGATTGGGACTAGCTTTTTTTATCTATCATGTTTTCAACTAAATGGACTCATTATCATGTCTGTGTTGCTATGCTTGATGGTGTCCCACAGGTCTTTCATACTCTGTAAACTTTATTTCAAGTTTATTCTTTCTTTTCTTCATACTGAGGAATCTCAATTGATTTTCAACTCCAGATCTATTTTATTCTTTTAAAAGAAATCCAATGGTTATTTATCTCTATTTGATAAAACATCATTTCCATATTGTCAGTTAGTTCTTATGCTGTGGTTTCCTTTAGTTGTTTTTTGGTTTTTTTTTTAACATACGCATAACTGCTGACTTAGAGTCTTTTGTAAGTCCAATATCTGTCATGTCTTCAAGGACATAGATTTGCTTTTCCTTTGTATGGGACATAATTTTCTGATTCTTTGCCTGTCCCATAATTTTTTCTTGACAGTTGCATATTTTAAATATCACCTTTGGAAACCGTATTCCATTATGCCTTCCCCTCAATGCCTGGTATTTCTGTGTGCGGTTATTTTTGCTGCTTGTCTAGTGATCTTTTGAAGTAATTCTATAAGTCAATATTCTTTTGTTTTCTGTATCCACTGAGGTCTCTACTCAACTAGGCTAGTGATGAGTAAATGATTGAACAGAGAGTTCCTTAAAAAACTTTCACTATTTGCCAAGTCTTTGAGTGTGTATTTGTGTGTGAGTACACCTTTAATATTTCAACAGTTTACAACTATGCTTTAGATTTCATTTCTTGTTATACAGATCCTAAAGCTCAGTAATATTTGAGATATTAGGGTCTCTTCAGGTCTTTTCTCAACATGCACACAGGCCTCATAGATACCCAAGAAATTACAGAAGCTTTTCAGTGCCCTTCATAGACATCTCATTTCCAGTTTTTTTCTTCTTAGTGTCTTTGTCTGATCCTTGTTTGCTCAACACCCTAACATTTAAGCGAACACTGCCAAACACTAAGATCTGCATCTAGAATGTATCATTAGTAACAGAAAAATTACTAAAATTAAAATGTCAAAAACACACATCTGCCAATAAAAATTTCACTAACATGACATATTACAATGCTTGATAATCCTTAAGATAAATTTTGTTGAATTAAGAAATTTCTCCACAGTCAGATTTAGCTATAATTTTTCAGTTACTTAGTCATTTTATTCAATCATTCATTCAGAAAGTTCTTTATAAGTGCATGTAATCTCGGTGGCTCAAAGGTAAAGAATCCACCTGCAATAGAGGAGATGCAGAGACGCGAGTTTGATCCCTGAGTTGGGAAGATTTCCCATGGGGTGGGGAAATGGCAACCCACTTTGCTTATTTAACGTATATGTAGAGTATATCATGCAAAAAGCCCGGCTGGATGAATCAGAAACTAGAATCAAGATTGCCAGGAGAAATAACAACAACCTCAGATATGCAGATGATATCACTCTTGTGGCAGAATGTGAGGAGTAACTAAAGATCCTCTAGACGAGAGTGAAAGAAAAGAGTAAAAATGCTGTGTTAAACCTCAATACTAAAAAGCTAAGATCATGGCATCCAGTCCCATCACTTCATGGCAAATAGAGGGGGAAAAAAGTAGAAGCAGTGGCAGATTTTATTTTCTTGGGTTCCAAAATCACTGCAGGGCTGACTGCAACCATGGTGACACTTGCTCCTTGGAAGGAAAGCTATGACAAACCAAGACATCATATTAAAAAGCAGAGACATCACTTTGCTGACAAAGGCGTGTACAGTCAAAGCTGTGGTTTTTCCAGTAGTCATGTACGGATGTAGGAGTTGGACCATAAAGAAGGCTGAGCAATAAAGAACTGATGCTTTCGAATTGTGTTGCTGGAGAAGACTTCCTGAGAGTCCCTTGGACCGCAACAAGATCAAACCAGTCAGTCCTAAAGGAAATCAACCCTGAATATTCACTGGCAGTACTGATGCTGAAGCTCCCCTATTTTGGCCACCTGATGCAAAGAGCTGGAAAAGACTCATTGGAAAAGACTCTGATGCTGGGAAAGTTTGAAGGCAAATGGAGAAGGGTATGGTAGAGGATGAGATGGTTAGATAGCATCACTGACTCAATGGACATGAGTTTGAGCAAACTCGGAAATAGTGAAGGTCAGGGAAGCCTGGCATGCTTCAGTCCATGGGGTAGACAAGAGTCTGATATGACCTAGCAACTGAACAACAAATAACCAGTAACAGAGAAATTTGAATTTTCTTCATTCTGCTGTTTAAAAAAAGGACATCATTCAGTATATCTTGAATACTGTCATCTTAGAGGATCTCAATTAGAAATTCTAATTCTTGAACCCCAGCTTTGTCATTAATTACTCAGAATTATGCAAGTCATTTGGACTTCCCAGGTGGTTCAGTGCTAAAGAATCTTCCGGCCAATAAAGGAGACTCAAGAGACATAGGTTTGACCCCTCGGTTGGGAAGATCCCCAGGAATAGGAAATGGCAACCCACTCCAATATTCTTGCTTGGAAAATTCCATGGACAGAGAAGCCTGGCAGGCTACAGTCCATGGGATCGCAAACAGTCGGACACAACTGAGAAATTAAAACTTCAGACTTAACTTACAGATGATATAATAAACTAAATGCAGCTTTTACTGAAACACAAAAAAGTTGTCTGTTGTATGCCATATGGTATTTTTAATAGCATATTTTTTAGAATACTGGTTTCCTAAGTACTTAACTATTCTAGTTAAGGCACTCCACTTCATTAAATGGAATCCTGCCATTATTTCCACTATAAATTCTTTATTCAGGTGTTTGATATTCAGCCATAAAATATACTACTGGAAAGAAACTGGAAAATTCAGTTAAAAATCTATAGTGCTCTTTTTCCCAGAAGGTATTCTACAGTGTTTTATGGTAATCATATGACATGTTATGAGACAGTCTGTAGACAAACAAAAGCATCCTGACAGGTTGAATGAACCATAAATATTTAGATTCAATAGTCATAAAAATTTCCATAACTGGAATAGGATGAAGTTACCAAGTAAAGTTGGCATCTGCTGCACACAACATATGAAAAAGACATCCTCCTCCTCTAATGACCCACAAAGCCAAAATTAAAGCAGAGCTGATGCAATTACCTTGCTATCTACAGCTGCGCCAACTGGGTCTGGGTCTATACTATAGCATTTGTTTATAGACAGGATGATTCGGGAAGAGGAAAGCAAAATAAATGTAAGAAAACTGAATCGAAATTATAAAGATATGGTTCCTCTGAATGTAACTTCCATTGCAAAAGTATTCTGACACATTTTTATCACAACAAATTATGTAAGTATTAGCATATCCTCAATTCAAAGCTAAAATATAATGCATATATCCTAACAATTATTGTTTGTTATTTTTGGTTGTACATGCATATACATGTTGTTGTTTAGTGTCTCATTTAATTTCGAAGGTTTTGAAAATTAGAAATTTCATCTCCCCTAAGCCTGGAGTAAAGCACACACTGCAACTGTATTCTATAAAATCAGCTAGCCTCCATATTTCCCGAAGCACATTCTTACTTCCATTACTTCCAACATGTAGGTATCTCAATGGGTATTAATGCATTTATAAAATACTTCTTGGGAAAAAATTGTATGTTATAAGCACATAGGAGTTAGGGTGATGAAGAAGATGGAGAGAGAAATAGCATTAAACAGAAAATGCATCTTAAAACTTTTGATGAATGAAGCTGACAAACTTAGAAAAGGACATACAGTGCTGTATAGTTGGAGGGATGGCCCTATGTGGTGATAATGAGTAGTGAAGATTGAGGGATAAAAGAGATAAAGATAGAAGAAAAACAAAACAAGCAAACAAAAAACTAAGGAAGGAACTGATTTAAGAAAGGTTTTGTGTGTGAACTGAAATCTAAACATTACAGAGTGTTGTTCAAAGACTTTGAACCATGGAGTAAACTGATCAATGCTGCATTTTAACAAAACTGCTATGACAACGTGGGGGAGGATGATTTTAAAGCAGCCAGTTTGTAAGCCTAAGACTCCATAAGAAATCCATTGCACTTAAGCATTAAGAAAATAAACTAAGGCAGCAATAGGAAGAAGGGAATAAAGGATGGTGGTGGTGGTGATTTAGTTGCTAAGTAGTGTCCCACTCTTGCGACCCCGTGAACTATAGTCCAGTAGGCGCCTCTGTCCATGGGATTTCCCAGGCAAAAATACTGGAGGGGGTTGCATTTCCTTCTCCAGGGGATCCTTCTGACCTAGAGATAAAACCCAGGTCTCCTGCATTACAGGCAGATTCTTTATCAACTGAGCCACCGGGGAAGCCCCTATAGAATAAAATATAGATATAAAAGATATCTAGGAATAAAAGATAATAGAGTTTATTAGAGAAAACATGTGTGAAATTTGGGAACTGACCAGATACTGATGATGAGTGGGATGGGATATGCAAGGAGAGAAGGAGGAAGTGAGTTAGAGAGTAATGAAAGGCAGTTTTGTAGTTTCTGGTATGTGCAAGAGTAGGAAGGCAAAGGCATTTGTTTGACTGAGAAACATAAGAGAACATAAGAGAAAGATGGAGGATCAACCTTTTAAGTGTATAAAGTAAAATGATAATTAAGGATTGCTTTTAGAAAAAGTTCAGTCTTCTTTTTAAGAAACTTCCCTTTATTTACTTTTGAATTGTGCTCCTCTGCATGCCAACTGTCAGGTTATGTAACTGTGGCCAAACTAAGCTATAAGCATCAGTAAGAATCAACATTCAGTCAATCAATTTGAAGAAATTTTCCCTTTAACCTGACAGCACATACTTCTGTAATAATTATTACCATTTTTTTTCACTGATAATTAAAGACAAAATGAACTTGCCTAGATTTAATGTTATGGGCTGGCTGATTTGTGTCCCCGAATTCACATGTTTAAATTCTTAGTCTCAGAATCTGACTGTATTTAGAGATAGGACATATAAAGATAGAATTAGGATTAAATGAAATCTTTATGCTGGGCCCTAATCCAATATGGTTGTGGCAGTCCTAGAAATGAATATAGACTGATAATTACTAGCTGTTTATATTTATATCTTCCAAGTATTATCTATAGCAGAATAAAGAAGAGCACTTCAAAACAAGTATTTTTGTTCATAATATGGGTAATGTCAAACTATGTCAAGGAACTGGTATTAAGTAGGTGTTGTGGAAGTATTGACTGATTCAATATGACAAGTAGCTAGAATTCAGGGTAATCACAGGTTATAACACACCTGGACAGTATCATCATGTGTAAATATCCCTGAGGCATTGGGGGTAACAGAAAGTAAAGAATGATTAAAAAAAAAAAGAAAAGAAAACAAAAAGAAAAATTATTGTCTCCAAGTATAAATAAAGAATTTGAAAGCATTGAGTTGTTTGTGTGTGTGTGTGTGTGTGTGTGTGTGTGTGTGTGTTGAGTTTTATCTGGGGCAAAATCAGGACTGCAGCCTGGGAGGCAGCATCTCAGATAGCTCTGAGAGACTGCTCCAAAGGGGTAGTGGGGGAAAGACAATATATAAGGTTTTGGTGAAGAAGGAGTTCAATACCATGAAGCACTCATTTTACAAAAGGTTTTTTTGTCAGTCATGAGGATCTGATGTCACCATGAAGGGATTTAGTGCTTCTCTAGATATGAGGAGATGGAAGGATTAGATCATAAAATCTGTTCCTAAAAACACCCAACTGTCTAAAGACCTGTCCCACCAGATTCCCTGGAGCACAGAGTGCCTCACTCCACCCTGACCTCCCTCAGGGGCTGTTGGAGGTCACCAGCTATAGAGGCAGATGGCAAAGGCCTTTGCTGTTCAGTAGTTGGCAAAGGAATTTAAAAGCATTGAGCTTTTAAGTAAACTTACCAGGTATTTAAACAACTTTATCAAATTAAATTATGCTAGAATTTATACTGGCTTCCCAGGTGGCTCTAGTGATAAAGAACCCACCTTGCCAACGCAGGAGATGCAGGTTCGATTCCAGGATTGGGTAGATCCCCTGGGGAAGAAAATGGCAACCCACTCCAGTATTCTTGCCTGAAGAATTCCACGGATAGAGGAGCTTGGTGGGCTACAGCCCATAAGGTCGCAAAGAGTCGGACATGACTGAAGTGATTTAGCATACATACATGCTAGAGTTTAAATATCCACTTATATGATTTTTTAAAATACACTTTCATTACACTAGTTAAAAAGATAAAACAACTCCTGGTTGTATCACTGTTGTTGTTCAGTCACCCAGTCATGTCCAACTCTTTGGGAACCCATGGACTGAAGCATGCCAGGCCTCCACGTCCCTCACCGTCTCCCAGTTTGCCCAAGTTCATGTCCATTGCCATCAGTTATGCCATCCAGCCATCTCATCTAAATGAAATTACATCCTAATTCTACTTCATGTCAACAGTGAAAAGAAAAAAATAATAGAAAAAAGTTTTATTATTTTTATATACTATAAAATATACATCTATAAAATCAGAAAAATATATTTTTGTATTCTATACCTAATTTTATTTATTCATGTTAATATAAATGAAGAGTAAAACAACATACTTTCTTGAATTAAGAAAACATATGCAAAATTAAATTACAATTCTTAAAAAAGAGATAATCCTTAGATTACAAAAAATTATTCATTTCAAATGTTCATTAAATATGAATATTTTAAATATGTATAATCAGAACTTGATCTTCCTCCCAAAATAGAGTCATCTGATACTTTTTACAAACATCTATTGTTCAAATAATGTAACTAAAGATAACATTAAAAAACCTAAACAGAGGATTTAAAAACAAAATGGAAATCATTTGAGACTTTACCTTTAAAAATTAACTTGAGAAAAATATTATTTGTATGAAAGAAAACATTATGCATCATTTAATATTTTTAAGTTGTATTTTAGTACAGACTCAAAGAACAAATTCATATTAGTAATATCAGCATAAAGGTCAAATATGGATTTGCAAGTAGGTATGACTTTCACTAGCTGTCACACAAAGTTAACTGTAGAATTTGAAATTTACTTTACATTTCGTGGCCTTTGACTTGGCAGTAAATTTTGAATTTATTTTAAAGTAATTATCACCTTTTGAATATGGAAAGAAATGGTAGACTGTTTTAATCATTTCATAAAGAGTTCAACAGTTGAACTGGCACATTTACTCTTTTAACCGAAACAAATAAACTAGGTATTGTCTATCATTTTTTTATTATCAGTTTAGCATAATTTTTATTGCCTAATTTTAACTCTAGAGAAAAAGGATGAAAAGAAATCATTGGTAGTAGCATCTTGATACATTTATTATTCTAGTAATAGTTCTGCATGCAATGACAGTGTCGCAAAAGTAACAGGTCCCATAAATAACATATAAGAATACTTTCTTTTCCTACTCTGTTGCACTGCTCTATTATTATAAATGTATATTTCTTAAGTGAATTGAAGTTTTATCAAATCAAAATTGGCCTTTTTATGAAATATATAAGCCTAAGAGGATTTTTAAAGTGTATATATATATATATACACATATATTATAAAGTGTATATATATATATATATATATACACACACACACACACATAACTAATTGATATACCTTTTACTCTTTTAATTTTAAAAAGCATTTTTTTCAGTAATATTGTGAAAACTTATTTGCTCACTACAGAGTATAGTCAAACTATACATATGTCTACTGAAGAATCAAAGATGGGGGTCATGCTCTCAAAGGTGAAAGCCAGAATTCCCTATAGAAATGGGAGTTCTTGGAAAGAACTACATGGTTCTCTTGAAGGAAAAAGCAAACCTGTTACACAGCATTCCTAATTTAAGGAGGTACTTCATGCCCTACAATTTGAAGACAAATTTAAGTCTTCTCCCTCCTCAGACAAACTCTTTTCTTTAAAGAAAAAGGCACAAATAACACACAATTTTTTAATAGGCACAGATACATTATAAGTCAGATAATAAATGTATTTCTTCTATAACTTTTAGTGGTAACTTACACAGAAATTTGACAGCCATCTACCAATCAGCCATCTACCCATTTAATCAACACATTTATTCAGGAAAAGTAACATGATGACACTATAGACAGGCAAGAGAGAAGTAAAAAGGAAAATCAGACCAAGATCCTACTCTCAGAGACTCTTTGTAACCCCATGAACTGCAGTCCACCAAGCCCCTCTCTCCTCTGTCCATGGGAATTTTCCAGGCAAGAATACTAGAGGGGGTTGCCATTTCCTACTCCAGGGAACCTTCCCTGACCCAGAGATTAAACCCACGTCCCCTGCATTTCCTGCATTGACAGACAGATTCTTTACCACTGTGCCACCTCGGAGGGTATGACCTGGGAAGGGAAATTACTTAGATATATTTCTTAAGCATTTACTGAATTCCAATTATGAAAAGGGGGCTTCCCTTGTAGCTCAGTTGGTAAAGAACCTACCTTCAGTGCAGGAATTCACCTCCAATGCAGGTGACCCAGGTTCGATTCCTGGGTCCAGAAGATCCCCTGGAGAAGGAAATGGCAACTGACTGCAATATGCTTGCCTGGAGAATCCCATAGACAAAGGAACCTGGTGGGCTACAGTCCATGGGGTCACCAGAGTTGGACACGACTTAGGGACTAAACCAATTATGAAAAAATAAATTGGGCCAGCAGGGGTTGGGGGATGAGACAACTTTCATCTGGGAAAATCAGAGGAATGATCTAGAAGGACCTGTCATAAATGAGATCATGAGAAAGTGTCTAATTTTTCTTTTAAATATAAAGGTACGTTTGTTGGCTCTCAAATCCTAATCATTCATGCTGCTCTCTCTCCGCCTGTGCCTGAAGAGTCTGACCCCACAGCTCACATCATCAGACTGACTTGCAGGTGGTTTCCAGTACACACCATGGAAGTGACCACCAGGAGTTAGGAGTTCGGAAGGTGGGAATAGGGGGTAAAGTAGGTTCACCAGACACTTTCCTGCCTGACACTGCCGTCCGGTACCCTGACGGCTACTGCCACTGCCAGAAAGCACTTGAGCAGGGCTCTAGCTCTCACTGTACTGCTACTTATCATGGAAAATGGGAAAGGCAATGCTCACCAGCTCACTCTCCTTCCTTGTTCACACCTCCCAAATCACCTAAGTAGAAATTCAGTTTCCTGCTGGAACCACAGTGAACTCACAGGGACTATGAGATGTTAAACAAAGACTACGTCTTTAAAGGCCCTAAAATAACAATAGGTAGCTTCCTTTTATGCATATACTGTGTTTAAGGGCTGGGAAGGCACTGTGCAGCTTGTGAGATCTCATTTCCCCAACCAGGGATTGAACTCTTGGGTCATGGCAATGGAAGCTCAGAATCTTAGCCACTAGGCCACCAGGGAACTCCCAGGAGCTCCTCTTCTTAATAAGCCAAACTATATTGTTCTGCTAAACTCACTGGAATATAAACATCATGAGAGCAAGGACCTGTCTGTTTCATTCTCCCAGGTTTCCACAAATTCATGGAATAGGCCTGCACATATTCATATTAATAAATGTTTGTTTGATAAATAGCGAAAGTGAAAGTCGCTCCGTCAGGTCCAACTCTTTGTGACCATGTATAGTATACAGTCCATGGAATTCTCCAGGCCAGAATACTACTACAGAGTAGCCTTTCCCTTCTCCAGGGGATCTGCCCAACCCAGGGATCAAACCCAGGTCTCCTGCATTGCAGGTGGTTCAATAAATAGATACCCAGGCAATTAATTTATTCACCATTACAAGATTCAATTTTAACAACTGTAAACTAAGAATACTGCTATTTGTCTCAAATTTCCTACAGATTCTTTAAAAGCTAACGCCTATTTTAACAATTTTTAAAGTGTAAGTGTACACACATGTTAGATTCAATTCCTACAGTACTTGATGCCCGTTAAAAGAGAATACACTTTTGAGTTCAAACTTCTAATCATGGTTATGGACTGTATGAACACATAAAATTTAAGAAATGTTGCTGGAGAATCCCTTTGTAATCTTTCCATAAATATACTCCAAAAAAGCTTGAGTTTCAGAAGACTTAAAGAATAGAACACTTAAAGAATAGAAGAGAAAGAAAAACACATTTAGCAAAGCAGTCTCCAGCATGTGACACTGTAAAAGCAATAGCTTAACAAAATTATACAGTGTCTCCACAAGATATTCCCTAGACACTAAAACTTCTGTTCATATTTGATATTAAATCTTTGCTGAAAAGTACAGTGGATCCTGGTAGAGGTTTAATATTGTATATCCAGGAATAAGACTGACACTAAATCTTTAACATGCCATAGCATTCTCAAAAAGTAGAGATTATCAGAAGATTAATTGCAAAACTATGCTTCCTGTTACTCAGACTTCTGAATTTGCCAAGGCATTAGCTCTCATCACAGTTGTTCTTTTTTTTTTTTTCAAACATTCTGTACAGTTAATGATTCTTTCTCAACTATTTTGTGTGGAAAGGAAGACTGCCAAAATGCTTAGAATTTTAGTTTAACTGAAAAATGCATCAGAGATTGCATCTGCACTATAACTCAAAGGAAAAAATGAAGAAATCCCACATAATCACAGACAGAACTGCTACCCACCCAGTCTTTATATTTCACTGTCTCAAAATAAGCTTAAGAAATCAGTTGTAAGAAAATGAGTAGCATTCCTATGTTACTTGAATGCACTACTAATTCAACAACTATTTACCAAGTATTACAGAAAGTGCCTAAAGTTATATAAAACACTACCACAAAAAGTATAAAATAAATATTTATCTTATATATTGAAAATAAGATAACAAACATTCTTACTAAAAGACATCTATTGATGTGACTCTTATTATTATTCCACAAATAATAATAAAAGAGTAAAAGAAAACACAATTAGAAAAAATGTAACAAATCTGGTCTCTTCCTTTCTTGTTTGCCAAGATGATTTATACTCAGTGAATTAATAAGTGCTAGAAACCATATTTATTTCATCCACTTAAAAATATTTTCAGGCACTCTCCTAGACATTATGGATACAGTGCAAAGCCTCTGCTCTCTTACATTCCAGAGAAGGAAGGAAGTGAAAGTCCCTCAGTCATGTCTGAATCTTTTTGACCCCATTGACTGTCCATGGAATTCTCCAGGCCAGAATTCTGGAGTGGGTAGCTTCCCCTTTCTCCAGGGGATCTTCCCAACCCAGGGATCAAACCTAGGTCTTCCACATTGCAGTCAGATTCTTTACCAGCTGAGCCACAAGGGAAGCCCAAGAAAAGTGGAGTGGGTAACCTATCCCTTCTCCAGTGGATGTTCACGACCAAGGAATCAAAGGAGGGTCTCCTGCATTGCAGGCAGATTCTTTACCAACTGAGCTATGAGGGAAGCCCTACATTCCACAGAAGGAAAGAGAAAATAAAACATAGTATCAGAAAGTAATAGGTGCTGGAAAGAATACAAAGCAGCTAGGAGAAAGATTTAGAAGCTTGTTGTTGCTGTTCAGTCGCTGTCAAGTCCAGCTCTTTGTGACCCCATGGACTCGCCCGCCAGACTCCGAAGGCAGAGTGCTGTATTATAAAGTATGATCATGAAAGATTTTGCTAAGGGGTTGTTGAGACTGAGACAATGAGGAACTAAGAAAGTAAGAAATGCATAGAGATATCTAAGGGAAAGCCTCTCAGGCAAGAAGATGAGAAGATGCTTAGACCCTAAGGCTGGAACATGGTTGATGTGTTCAGAAGTTATGCCCTATGGATCAGAGGGAGCAAGGAGCCATTGATGAAGTCAGAGAAAAAGGGCAAAAGGTGTGAATGAATCACTTAGGAGCCTACAGAACTTCAACATACTCTAAATGATATGAAAAGCCACTGAACAATTATAAACAAGGAAGTGACATGCTTTGCTGACTCATTCATTCTTTCAGCCAAATGCTACTTGACAGGAAAAGACCTACTAGTTTAGGCTTGATGCTTAGAGAACAGACTAACAGAAAGGCAGAGAGAAAGAGAAATCAATCAAAAGGCTTCTGCACTTTTATTTTCCATACTGTATGTATGGACCTTTTTCTTGAGGTACTGGAATTTAATTTCTAACATATCTTAGGTAGAAGCAAGAGGGAAAAATTGGAATAAGAACTTAGGCCTTAGCTTCTTTGGTGATTTTAGTTTCTCATACAGTAATAATTGTGATGCTATTTGTCAACTGGATATAAATATAAATATATATGCATATAATTATAAAAATTATAATTTCCTGTAATTATTAAAAATAGATAACTCTAATTGTTATAATATTAAATAATATTCCACTAGCACTTACTGTATATCTGCCAGTCTTCTAAAAACTTTATATAGTCATATTGTAATGAACTAGGTCATGCCTTTAAAATCTAGTTCCTAAAAAATAAAATAAAATAATGTGAATAATTTATCACATTGTTATTCTACTTCTTTGAGTTAATAATAATTTCACACTGATTGTTCACTTCAGTTCAGTTGCTCAGTAGCATTCAACTCTTTGCGACCCCATGGACTATAGCACGCCAGACTTCCCTGTCCATCACCAATTCTCAGAGCTTACTCAGTCTCATGTCCATTGAGTCGGTGATGCCATCAGTGAGCTAATAATAATTATTATTAGTCAGTGAGCTAATAATAATTTCGCACTAACTGTAGTTTTACTCTAAAGCTCAGGAAGTATATAGAAAGATGGTAAGATAAGATTATTTGGTTCAAGGTAGTCCTATCACCTTTTAAAATTTCATTGAAAACACATAGTTCATAAATCATAAAATAAGAGAACTAGAGGCCTTTGAATTTAGCTAAAATTCCAAGCATTTCATGTTTAAGGAAACATTGACTATTTGCTACCCTTCCCAGGTGGCGTTAGAGGTAAAGAGCATGCCTGCCAAAGCAGGAGACATGAGACTTGAATTTGATCCTTGGACTGAGAAGATCCTCCAGAGAAGGGCATGGCAACCATTCCAGTGTTCTTGCCTGGAGAATACCATGAAAAGAGGAACAGGCTACCGTCCATGGGGTCTCAAAGAGTCAGACAGGACTGAAGCAACTTAGCCTACACAAGCACGTCGTGTGTCATGTGCGCTCATTCAACACTTTGCACAGATTGTAGCCCTCCAGGCTCCTCCATCCATGGGATTATCCCAGCAAGAATACTGGAGTGGGTTGCCATTTCCTCCTCCTATGGCTCCTGGCTTTGCAGGTGGATTCTTTATCCACTGAGCCATCAGGGAAGTCCCATTTGCTACCTTACGTAAAGCCTAAAGCATTAAGTTTCTCTCTCCCTTAACCCCACTTACCAATCAGTCCTAAAATCTGTCAATTGTACCCCACATTAGCATCCTGAAACAAGACCCTTCTCTCCATTTCTTCTGTGATGACCTTGTTTCTAAGTAACCTTTTATTTGAACTAAATGTTTCAACATATCAGTTTTTGTTTTGTTTTGTTTTTTTCCTAACCAGGTTCTTCTGATTCTAGACTAACTCCTTCACTGACAAAAAAGGAATTTGCAAAAAAACAATCTCAACATTTAATTCCTCTACTTAAAGAAACTTCTCATGGCCTATGATTTAAAGTTTAACTATCTCAGGGTGGTATAAAATGGACTCTATAAACAGGCCCTAAAACATCTCACTAAGTCATCTCTTAAATATCCCCCAAAGCAAACTGGATTCTCAGATCTGCTGAGCTCATTCCAAACTTTCATCTTTTGCACATGTGCCCGCATCTTTAAACATCCTTTTATTTTTTTCATTATTTTGCATACCTTATTTTCTCCCTTGAACATTTCTATATCTTTATTAGAGACAGAATTTATATCTTATTACAACTATTTATTTGTATTTCTATATAGGTTATTTAAGCACAATGTTGTTAAATAGTATTTATTCTACTTCAACAGAGAATAGTCAACTACTTAATATACACCTAACTTTCAAAGGACATGTACCATCCTATACCTCTCTTAGATCCTTCTCCACCCAGTCAGTCAGTTCAGTTCAGTCACTCAGTCATGTGCGACTCTTTCTGATCCCACGGACTACAACACACCAGGCTCCCCTGTCCATAAACAACTCCCAAAGCTTGCTCAAACTAAATATTCATCGAGTCGGTGATGCCATCCAACAATCTCATCCTCAGTCGTCCCCTTTTCCTCCTTCCCTCAATCTTTCCCAGCATCAGGGTCTTTTCAAATGAATCAGTTCTTTGCATCAGGTGGCCAAAGTATTGGAACTTCAGCTTCAGCATCAATCCTTCCAATGAATATTCAGCACTGATTTCCCTTAGAATGGACTAGCTGGATCTCCTTGCAGTCCAAGGGACTCTCAAGAGTCTTCTCCAACACCACAGTTCAAAAGCATCAATTCTTCAGCTCTCAGCTTTCTTTATATTCCAACTCTCACATCCATACATGACTACTGGAAAAACCATAGCCTTGACTAGACAGACCTTTGTTGGTAAAGTAATGTCTCTGCTTTTTAATATGCTATCTAGGTTAGTCATAGCTTTTCTTTCAAGGAACAAGCATCTTTTAATTTCATGGCTGCAGTCACAACCTGCAGTGATTTTGGAGCCCAAGAAAATAAAGTTTGTCACTGTTTCCACTGTTTTCCCATCTATTTGTCATGAAGTGATGCGGCCAGATGCCATGATCTTATTTTTCTGAATGTTGAACTTTAAGCCAATTTTTTCACTCTCCTCTTTCACTTTCATCAAGAGGCTCTTCAGTTCCTCTTCACTTTCTGCCATGAGGGTGGTGTCATCTGCATATCTGCACATTGATATTTCCCCCAGCAATCTCAATTCCAGCTTCTGCTTCATCCAGCCTGGCATTTCCCATGATGTACTTGGCATATAAGTTAAATAAGCAGGGTGACAATATACAGCCTTACGTACTCCTTTTCCTATTTGGAACCAACCCATTGTTCCATGTCCAGTTCTAAATGCGGTTTCTTAATCTGCATACAGATTTCTCAGGAGGCAGGTAAAGTGGTCTGGTATTCCCATCTCCTTACAAATTTTCCAGTTTGTTGTGATCCACACTGTCAAAGGCTTTGGGGTGGTCAATAAAGTAGAAGTAGATGTTTTTCTGGAACTCTTAACTTTTTCAATGATCCAACGGATGTTGGCAATTTGATCTCTGGCTCCTCTACCTTTTCTAAAACCAGCTTGAAAATCTGGAAGTTCTTGGTTCACATACTGTTGAAGCCAAACTTGGAGAGTTTTGAGCATTACTTTGCTAGCATGTGAGATGAGTGCAACTGTGCCATAATTTGAACATTTTTTGTCATTGCCTTTCTTTGGGATTGGAATGAAAGCTGACCTTTTCCAGTCCTCTGGCCACTGATGAGTTTTCCAAATTTGCTTGCATATTGAGTACAGTATTTTAACAGTATCATCTTTTAGGACTTGAAATAGCTCAGCTGGAATTCTATCAACTCCACTAGCTTTGCTTGTAGTCATGCTTCCTAAGGCCCACTTGACTTCGCACTCCAGGATGTCTGCCTCTAGGTTAGTGATCACACCCTCATGGTTATCTGGGTCATGAAGATCTTTTTTGCATAGTTCTTCTTTGTATTCTTGCCACCTTTTCTTTATATCTTTTGCTTCTGTTAGGTCCATACTGTTTCTGTCCTTTATTGGGCCCAACTTTGCATGAAATATTCCCTTGGTATCTCTAATTTTCTTGAAGAAATCTTTAGTTTTCCCATTCTACTGTTTTCCTCTATTTCTTTGCATTGATCACCGAGGAAAGGTTCCTTACCTCTCCTTGCTATTCTTTGAAACTCTGCATTCAGATGGGTATATCTTTCCTTTTTTCTTTTGCCTTTAGCTTCTCTTCTTTTCTCAACTATTTGAAAGGCTTCCTCAGACAACCATTTTGCCTTTTTGCATTTCTTTTCCATGGGGATGGTCTTAATCACTGCCTCCTGTACAACGTCATGAACCTCTGCCCATAGTTCTTCAAGCACTTCATGTATCAGATCTAACCCCTTGAATCTATTTGTCACTTCCACTGTATAATCATATGAGATTTGATCTAGATCATACCTGAATGGTCTAGTGGTTTTCCCTACTTTCTTCAATTCAAGGATGAATTTGGCAATAAGGAGTTCATGATCTTAGCCACAATTAGCTCTCAGTCTTGTTTTTGCTGACTGTATAGAGTTTTTCCATCTTTGGCTGCAAAGAATATAATCAATTTGATTTCAGTATTGACCATCTGGTGATGTCCATATGTAGTGTTGTCTCTTTTGTTGTTGGAAGAAGGTGGTTTGCTATGACCAGTGTGTTCTCTTGGCAAAACTCTGTTAACTTTTGCCCTGTTTCATTTTGTACTCCAAGGTCAAATTTGCCTGTTACTCCAAGTATCTCTTGACTTCCTACTTTTTTTTTTTTTGGTCCTTCCAGACAGGTGGTTCTAACAAAGCCTTAATCACTAGCAGGCATAACATTCATTCACATATTTACTAGTCTTCATTGGATACAAACACTGTGCAGAGTTTGTGTTTGATGCCACTGATTCATTTTCTAAGTTAAGTGGATATAAATTCTGCTTTCAGTAAATTTACAGTCTAATGAGAAAGAAATGCGTTATTAGATAATTACAAAACAACAGAGTAATAGAAGTGAGAACAAGAATGCAATAAAAGATGGCTTTTTTTTTTTTTTTTGAGAAGTTAATAAAATGCCACAAAGTAATGATAAGCCTTAAAGGAAAAAAAAAAAAAAAAGAAAAGAAAACAAGAAATCAGAGATAAAACTTTCAAAAGGGACAAAACAAAATGTGTGATACATTATTGTAAACTGTTGGCAGTAGATAATCCTGTGATGCATTAACAAGGAATTGCTCATATTGGAGGACAAACAATATCCTGAACAAGTATTATTTTGGATCTTCTATAGAGTTCTGAAATCTGAATTAACCTCAAATGCTACACAGAGTGGACCAAAAAACAAGGCCCAATTATATATTGTTTACTAGAAACCTACTTTCAATATAGACACATATAGATTAAAAGTATAGGAATGGAAAAGATAGACTATACTATCACTAATCAAAAGAAAGCAAGAGTAACTATATTAATTTCAGACACAGAAGACTTCAGAACAAAGAAAGTTATCAGAGATAGAGAGAGATACTCTATACTGATAAAGGAGTCAATGGTCCAAGAAGAAACAATAGCTCTTGATGTGTATGTGCCTAAATCAGAACATCAAGCTGCACAAAACAAAAGGTGATATAACTGCAAGAAGAAATGGAGTAATCTATTATAATAACATTGTTGGAAAGTTTAATAACCTTCTACCAGAAATTGAGAGATCTAGCTGCACAAAATTAGTAAGGACATATTTGAACACAACAGCATTATCAGTCAAGTAGATTTAATTGACTTCTATACACTATTTTATCAAACAGCAGATTATACATCCTTCTCGCATGGAATATTCACAAAAACAGACCACCTTCTGGGGCATAAAACATACCTAAACAACTTAGAAGAATAGCATTATAGAATTATACAATATCAGCCCTTAGAACAGAATTAAACTAGACATCAATAACAGAAAGATTTCTGTAAAGTTTTTTTAAAAATGGAGAACAAACTACACATTTCCAAATACAATGAGTCAATGGTGCTATCTCGAAGAAAATTTTAAAGTATTTTTGAACTAAATAAAACACAACTCATCAAAATATGTAGGATGCAGCAAAAGCAGTTCTCATAGAGAAATTTTTAACATTGAATGCAAATACTAGAAAAGGAGAAAAATATAAAATCAAATCATCTAAGAGTTCACCTTGGAAAACTAGAAGAGGAAGAGCAATTTAATTACAAAGCAAGTAAAAGAAAGACATAGTAAAAATGAGAGTCAAAACCAGTGAAATTGAAAACATAACAAAATATGAACAAGATCTACATGAGAAAAGCTACAAAATGTTGATGATGTATCAAAGTACTAAATAATTGAGAAATATTCCATTTTCACAGATAGAAAGACTCATTATTGCCAGGATGTAAGGTTGTCTGAGCTTGATCTACAACTTCAACTTTCCCAGTTAAAAATCCCAGGAAATTACTTTGTGAATATCGTCAAACTGATTTTAAAATTTATAACAAGAGGCAAAAGGCCTAGAACAGCCAACTCAATGTTAAGGGAGTAAAACAAAGTTGGGGAACTGGCACCCAGACTTCAAGACTTACTCTAAAGTTACAGTAATCAAGACAATGTGATTTTTGTGATAGAAAAGACAAATAGATCAATGAAACTGTATAGAGAGCCCTGAAGTAAATCCACATAAGTATAGTCAAGTGATCTTTGACAAAAGAGCAAACAAAGGCAATACAATGGAGTAAAGACAGTATTTTCAACAAATTGTACTAGAACAATAAATCCACATGCAAAAAGTGAATCTAAACACAAACCTTGCACCCTGTATAATAATTAACTCAAAATATATCATTATCTAAATGTAAAACTATGACACTCCTAGAAGAGAACATTAAGAAAGGTTAGATGACAACTGGGTAGGTCAATGGCTCTTTAGCTACCACATCAAAAGCATGATGCATGAAAAAAAAAATGATAAGCTGGACTTCATTAAATTAAAAACGTTCACTCCACAAAATACAATGTCAAGGAAATGAGAAGACAAGCCAAACCAGGAGAAAGTATCTGCAAAAGACATATCTAATAAGGAATTATTCTCCAAAAAACAATTGAGACAAAAATAACCTGGTTGAAAAATGGGCAAAAGACCTTAACAGATACCTCACTAAAGAAGATAAAGAGCTGGCAAGTAAGCATATATGAAAAGATGCTCAACATGTCATCAGGGAAATACATATTAAAATGAGATACTACTACACACATTAAAATGGATAACAGCCAAATAGTGCCAAAACTGTGAAGGAAGAATTTTCATTCATTGCGATGATAATGCAAGATAGCACAGTCTCTTTGGAAGACAGTTTATTAGTTTCTTATACAACTAGGCATACTCACACCATATGATCCATTTACATTCCTTGGTATTTACCCTAAGAGGCTGAAAACTTATCAACATCTTAGGTTAATATGATATTATCATGTTATCATATCAACATGAAAACCAGAACCCGGTTGTCTATACAGATTTATTCATAGTTATCAAAATTAGGAACCAATCATTCAGTAGATGAATGAATAAATAAACTGTGATACATTCAAACAATGGAATATTATTCAGTACTTAAATGACATAAGCTATCAAGCCATGCAGGACATGGAGGAAAAGCAAATGTATAATACTAAGTGAAGGAAGTCAACCTGGAAAGACTAAAAACTGTATAATTGCAAATATATGACATTCTGGAAAAAGCAAAACTAATAAACTAGTGAAAACTTAGTGGTTGCCAGAGTTGAGGGGAAAGGCAGTGATGAATAGGTGGAACACAGAGAAATTTTCGGGCATGAAGCTACTTTATGAGATACTATTTATACATGTATTGTACACCTTTTTAAGTGAACAATAAAAAGAAATAGAGAAAAATAGTAGAAAAAAATGGAAAAGACTAGAGATCTCTTCAAGAAAATTAGAGATACCTATCTTTGATTTCATGCAAAGATAGGCACAATAAAGGACAGAAACAACATGGAACTAACAGAGCAGAAGATATTAAGAGGTGGCAGGAATACACAGAACTATACAAAACAAACAAACAAAAAAATGCTTAATGACCTGGATAACCAAGAGGGTGTGATCACTCACATAGGCCAGACATCCTGGAATGTGAAGTCAAGTGGGACTTAGGAAGAATTACTTTGAACAAAACTAGTGGTGGTGATGGAATTCTAGCTGAGCTATTTCAAATCCTAAAAGATGATGCTGTGAATGTGCTGCACTCAATATGCCAGCAAATTTGAAAAGCCCAGCAGTGGCCACAGGACTGGGAAAGGTCAGTTTTCATTCCAATCCCAAAGAAAGGCAATGCCAAAGAATGTTCAAACTACCATACAATTGTGCTCATTTCACATGCTAGCAAGGTAATGCTCAAAATCCTTTGAGCTAGGCTTCAACAGTACACGAACCAAGAACTTACATGTGTACAAGTTAGCTTTAGAAAAGACAAAGGAATCAAATGGTGAACATTGACTGGATCATAGAAAAAGAAAGGGAATTCCAAGAAAAATCTGCTTCTGCTTCACTGACTACGCTAAAGCCTTTAACTGTGTGGATCACAACAAACTGGAATATTCTTAAAGAGATGGGAATACCAGATAACCTCACCTGTCTCCTGTGAAACCTGTATGCAGGCCAACAAGCAACAGTTAGAACTGGACACGGAACAATGAACTGGTTCCAAATTGGGAAAGGAGTACGTCAAGGCTGCATATTGTCACTCTGCTTATTTAACTTAAATGCAGAGTACACCATTCAAAACGCTGGGCTGGCTGACTTACAAGTTGGAATCAAGAATGCAGGGAGAAATATCAATAACCTTAGATATGAAAATGACACCAACCTTATGGCAGAAGCAAATATGAACTAAAGAGTCTCTGGATGAGGGTGAAAGAGGAGAGTGAAAAAGTTGACTTAAACTCAACATTTAATCAAGTAAGATCACAGCATCCAATCCCATCACTTTATGGCAAATAGATGGGGAAAAAGTGGAAACAGTGACAGATTTTATTTTCTTGAGCTCAATGACAGATTTTATTTTCTTGAGCTCAAAATCACTGCGGATGGTAACTGCAGCCATGAAATTAAAAGATGCTTGCTCCTTGGAAGAATGGCTATCACAAACCTAGACAGCATATTAAAAAAGCAGACTTATCACTTTGCCAACAAGGGTCCATGCAGCCAAAGCTATGGTTTTTCTAGTAATCATGTATGGATGTGAGTGTTGGACCATAAAGAAGACTAAGTGCTGAAGAGTTGATACTTCTGAATTGTGGTGTTGGAGAAGACTCCTGAGAGTCCCTTGGATAGCAAGGAGATCAAACCAGTCAATTCTAAAGGAAATCAACCCTGTATATTCACTGGAAGGACTGAACTGAAACTCCAATATTTTGGCCACCTGATGCAAAGAGCTGATTCATTGGAAAGGAACCTGATATTGGGAAAGATTGAGGGCAGAAGAAAGGGGCAACAAAGGATGAGATGGTTGGAATATCACCTACTCAAAGACATGAGTTTTAGCAAACTATGGGAGATAGTGAAGGACAGGGAAGCCTGCTGGCTGCAGTTCATAGGGTCACAAAGAGTCGGACACAACTTAGTGACTGAACAACAACAACAAAACATGCACCTACCAAATAACCCAAGCACTCAACTACTAGGTACTTAACTAAGACAAATAAAAATAAATTCCCACACAATATGGGCATGATTGTTCACAAGAGCTTTGTATGCAGTAGCCAAAGTATAGAAACAATCCAAATGCTTTATAGCAGAATAGATGGATTAAGAAACTGTGTTTCATTCACACAGTAGAAAACTGCTCAGAAAAAAAAGCAAAATAAAGATACATAAGAAAACATGGATAAGACTCAAAAATGGTATGCTGAATTACAAGTAGCCAAACTAAAGAGAATGCATACAGTACAATTCCATTTATAAAAATTCCATAACATATAAGCTGTAGTGATAAAACATAAATTAGAGATTACCTGGGATTTAGGATGGAGAAAGGATGGATTATAAAAATACAGGAGGAAAATTTCTCTGGGTATGATGCAATAATTTCATATATATACATATATATGTGTGTGTGTGTGTGTGTCTGCTGTCACATCCAACTCTTTGCCACACTATGAACTGTAGCCCACCAGAGACTGCTCTGTCCATGGGATTATCCAGGCAAGAATGCTGCAGTGGTTTGCCATTTCCTCCTCCATGGGATCTTCCTGACCCAGGTATTAAACCCACATCTCTAATATCTGCATTGGCAGGTGGATTCTTTACCACTGAGCCACCTGGGAATCCTCGTATATGTATACACATATATGTATATGTCACAACTGATTAAATAGTACACTTTTGATATTTTTATATTATTGTACTTCAACTATACCTCAATAAATAGGAAAAAAAAGTCTCAAAGACTCTGACAAAACTATGTCTAACTGGGAAAGGTGGATAAATATGAAAGTTGTTTCCATCTTATCATGCTGTTCTATATGAAAACTATGTCTACTAGCATACAATCTTTTTAAGTATGAACCTTGGAAAACATATGCAGTTTAAAGGGACATGGGGACTTCCCTGAGGGTCCAATGCAGAGGACATGAGTTCAACCTCAGTCTGGGAGGACTGCACATGTCACGAACAACAGAGCCCATCACCACTACTGAGGTTCTGCTCCAGAGACCATGAGCCACAACTATTGAGCCCATGGGCTGCAATTACTGAAACCCATGAGAAAGCCCTAGAGACCGTGCCTTGCAATAAGAGAAGCCAGCACAATGAGAAGCCTGCACACCCCAGTGAAGAGTAGCCCTGGCTCACAACAACTAGAGAAAAGCCGGGAACATCAATGAAGACCCAGAGCAGCCAAAGATAGTTAAAAGAAGTACATTCAAGAAAAAAAAAATATTCTTAGCAAAAAGAAGAAAGATATACAGAATCACAATCTTTCTAGTACTAGTACTTCAAGCACTTTACATGAATAAATTCAATTTTTTAAAATACTAAAAACAGAGAGATTATATTACTGTTCTCATCTGAAGACTAAGAAATTAAAACTTACAAAAACTAATTACACAGAAACTAATTACACATGGTTAAGCTATGTATTAGGATTCAAAAATCAGATTTTTCTCATTCCAAAAGCAATTCTTACATTTACTCTGCCATGCTAAAAGTATATAATCTGAATTATGGGTCCATATATTCATTTTGGCATTTTCATATAAACTAATTTTGTCATACTTTAAAAAATATTTTTAGTTTTGCTTTTATCTGTTGAATGCTGAATTCTTAAAACTTTGCAGATTGCAATTCAAATATTGCATATTAAAATTTTTTTCCAGATAAACAACTGAAGTTACTTCAAGGTTTAGAGTATGGTTTATGCATTAGATTGCTAATGTTTAATCAGAGAAAATAACGATAAATTTTGCTTCCAGTACCTCTGTCTTTGGTTAGTTTACTAGATGCCTTTTGGTTATTTTGGTTAGTATATTTTGGTTGAAGACACATGGAAATATTTTAGGGAATCATTTTTATATATTTTAATTGTTGATACTATAATCAACCTATGAAACATAGAGGTGCTTATTACATATTTTTTAATATGTAACATTAGGTTCAATCATTTATTTTGAAAAAAAAAAAAAAGAAGCTTACTGTGATAGTCTGTAACTACACTTTAAAAACTTTAAACTGGACCTCAGTAAGTATGAGTGTAGTATATGGGAAAGAAGGTAGAATATAGTCTGGTTTTACATACGTGTTAGGGTAGGGGGAATAAAAAATAAAAATTAAATGACATTCACCTATAAGTAAGTTCAGGTAAAAACAGAAGTCTCAATGATATGAAATGGTATGAAAAAGAAATCTAACCAATGTATATGTGTGTGTGTGCGTTAGTCGCTCAGTGGTTTAGTCGCTCAGTGGTGTCTGACTCTTTGCGATACCATGGACCATGGAGCCAGCCAGGCTCCTCTCCATGGAATCCCCAGGCAAGAATACTGGAGTGGAGTTACCAGATACAATGATGGAAGGATTCAAATAAATAATGTGATTATCATAGTTGGCCAATTATAATTGGAAAGGAGCTTCTAACCATGACCTTCACATTGAAAGAGTGATTTTTAAAAATATAGTTTGTCTTCTGAAGTATCTCTATTTTACCTTGGAAATACACACACACACACAAAATATCTGCCTTGTACATTTCATTAACTTAATCTCTGAGAGAAGGAAGTGAAGAAAATGTTCTTTTCTCCAAAGAAAACAATGCAAGGTACTCAGAGGAAAGCCATTTGCCTTTCCCAAGAGAATAGCATGCCAGTGTTTAAATTAAATCTCTATTAAATCTCTATTAAAGTTTCCCAGGCTTTATAGTCACCACTGTCTACTCATTCTCTTACTGAACAACAGAAAACATCACTGCTATACACATAGGGGAAGAAAGTAGGTCACCGTTTAAAGGTTACAACTTTGCTTTATAGCACATATGGATTGTTGCTGTTATTAACTCCGCTCCTCTGAGTTAATAATATTCAGCAAAAATAAAGTTTAATTTATTTTACCTCAAAAACTTCTTCATCCAAAATCCTTGTCCCGAAAACCATAATTCCATTGGTGTCAACAATTGCTTTCTCACTTCTGTCAAGTGGTTTTGTAGTTTTCTTCTTACAATCAACAATCATTGTCACAGTGTTCTTCTCCACGCTGATTGCTACCCGGTGCCACCTAAAAAAGCCAAATAATTCTGTAAGTTTCAAAGATGTTGTCAAACCATTATTCATGTGAAAGTACAATGCATTTTAAATTATACAAGTGATCTTAAATTATACAAATGTAGGCTTATTTATTAATCAATCAGTTAACAAGTGGCTACTTAGTATCCAGAGCAGTGGTAGGTACTCAAGAAGTCACACAGCCGTGTAAAATGCACAGCAGGATTGGCTGTCTGTACTGATCAGGAAGTGCCCATCCTCTGCTTCACTTTGTATTGAAACAATAGCTAGATCTCACCATGTCCTGATGAGGGTATTTGATAGAGATTAGGGGTGGGATATGGGCTAAGTAACAGTTTCTATGTAGGTAAATGCTTTCTTCCAATGTGGAATTTCACTTAAAAGAACTCTACTTGAGAGATCCCCTGAGATAAGCTCTAAAAGGGTATGTCTACTAATTGAATGAATGCTCCATCTGGAGCAATTGAACATTTAATTGTAAGACACAATGTGCTTCTCTGTCTTTATTTGCATTTATTTCAAGTGCTTTCGTTTTCTTTTTCCACTTTAATTTCAAGACAGTTATATTTCACTACTGTGGGCAGGATCCAAGACTGAGACACAATATCTCTCCTTTCCAGAGTTGGCAGGAAGTAGGAACACTGAAAGGAAGCATAGTCAATGCATGTGTGGAGTGAGAGTCTCAATTCACTCTGAAGCTACTGCTCCAGCAAATTCAGGGCAGTGATGACAGGCTTTGTGGTGGAGCCGGGGGGGCACTGGGGGGTGGGTAGGGGTGGAGATGTGGACAGTCCTTTGGAAATACAAATACCCTAATCAAATTGTAAAATGATGGGCTTTATTAACAGTATCTTGTGCTAACATAAACAACTAAATGAAGCTCACTTGGATTTTGCAAACCACTCTTTTATTTTTCCAAATGAAAAGTGCTAAATTAATATTCCAGAAGTTTCTATGACTATATCCATAAAATAAAGAGTTGCAGGAGCCTTTCAAAAATCTGTTTCATGTGACTTGGCATGGCTACTGATGAGGATCAAGTATATTTCCATATACACTTAATCTTTGGTCTTTCCATAGCTATTCCAACTAGCATAGGCATCTGCTTGGTTTGAATTGCACAAAGATTTATATTAGAAGGCACTTAATACTGTGAGAGTAAAATTTACACATGTTTCTGCCAAGAAGCCTGTGTCTTCAATTAAACCCTCTCCACTACTGCAGGCATGTGCTTTTCGTTAACATAAAATAAAAATGATTTCTTTCAGTTGTTGAAAGTTGATTAGGACTCTAGACTTGAATTTTGTTGAATTAGTTTAAGGACTGATAAAAATATGTTATAATCATGGTGTCACATACAATGTTCAAAATACTAAATTAACCTTAAATTTTTGAAACATTCTTAATTATCCTCTTTCTGTCATACTACACATTCATATCATCAGGAAATCTGTCAATCCTGTATTCACAGGATATTCAGGATTCAAATCTCACAATTTTGACCAGGTAACCATGTCTCTCTCCTAGACTCCTAACTGGACCCTGCTCCCTCTCTGATGCAACCAGAGTGGCCATTTTAAAATATGAGTCATATCAAGTTTCTCTCTAGCTAAAAGCTAACCTGATACTCCCAGTAAAAGCCGAAATCCTTACTTTGCCTAACCCTGCCTCTCTTCTATCTCATGTCCAAATTTCTGCTTTCTGATTTGCAGTACTCCAGCCACACTTCTGCCTCTTTCTTGTTCCTTTCACATATTCACTTTGCCAGGAATGCTCTTCCTCCATAACCCCACATGCTCACTCCCTGGCTTCCAATGTCTTTGCTCAAGGCAACCACGCCAAAGAGGACTGCTCTACCTAAAACAATCTAAAACAGTATACCCTACATTTCTAACTCTGATGTATTTTCATTCATAGAATTATCATCATTTTTCATATTAAGGATAATGATGTAAATTACTTGTGAAAGCTCCATTTTTTCCTGAGTTTGAGAGGCAGTTTTTCCATGGTTCTGACAATGGTAATCTGAGTGTGAATTTTTTTTTCCATCTGGACTGCTATTTCTTTCTTATGTCTATAATCAAATGTTATATTTGTGATAAATCTTTTTAGTAGCCTAAATTCAGCAATAAAATATCAAGTAAATTTAAGAAACATTTATTTGTCTTTAGTTGCTCCCTAAATGATAGGGAGCAAAACAATATTCAACAATGTTCACAATACAGAATTCAGCATGATTTTCTTAAGAGAGTGGCTGTTACTGGACAGTCTGACTACCTGAGTTCAAACCTCACCTTTGCCACTTTCCAAATGCAAGTTACTTAAACTCCCAGTACCTCACTTCCCTTATCTGTAAAATGAGTTTATTAATATTATTTTCTTCAAAGAGTTTTGAAAAATTAAAGTTAACTATGTATAAGGTGTTCACAATAGTATACAGCACATATTGAGTATTATATAAAACTTCCTATGATTGTCAATATTAATGTTATTGGTGCATGCATGCATGCTAAGTTGCTTTAGTTGTGTCCAACTCTTTGCATCCCTGTGAACTGTAGCCCACCAGGCTCCTCTGTCCATGGAATTCTCTAGGTAAGAATACTGGAGTGGGTTGCCAGCCCTCCTCGAGGGGCTCTTTCCAACTCAGGGATCGAACCCAAGTCTCATATCTCCAACATTGGCAGTGGGTTCTTTACTGCTAGCTCCACCTGAGGAAGTCAAATCAGATCATTCTTTTGCTCAAAACGTCTACAGTGACTTCCTATTCACGCAAATAAAATCCAAAGTGTTTACAATCACCTATAATCCAATGTATTACCAGTGGCTTCCCTGGTGGCTCAGTGGTAAAGAATCCTGCCAATGCAGGAGACGTGGGTTTCATCCCTGGGTCAGAAAGATCCCCTAAAGGAGGAATGGCAACCCACTCCAGTGTTCCTGCCTGGGAAATCCATGGACAGAGGAGCCTGGCCAGCTACATGGGGTTGCCAAAGAGTCGGATAGGACTTAATGACTAAACAACAACACAAAGTGTTACACCATTTGCCCTCCCGCTGCTTCTCCATCCTCAACGTTTCACTGTTCCTACACACTGGCATCCTTGATGTTGCTTAGGCCAAATCAGTCACAGCCAGAATCAGGGGCTGTGCATTTGTTTTTCCTTTGTGTGAAATAGTATCTTTTTAATTATCAGCAGTGGCATGCACCCTACCACCTTTGCATGTCACCTTCTTAGTAAGATTATCCCTGACCTCACTCCTTTAAATTGCACCCCCCACCATCATCCCCTAGTTTCTCCCTGTCACTTATCACCATCCGATAAACTATTTATTAGTAATTTTTTATCATTCACTGCTTGTCTACCCAGATTGTAAACTATGTAAGATTAGGTATTTTATTGTTTTGTTCATTTCTGCATCACCACTCCCTAGAAAAACTGCATCACACTTTATAAATATTTGTTGAATGACCAAATGAAAGAACTGTTGTCGACAGAGTTAAAACATTGGATTATCATGTTACTTACTTTCCATCTGCAATGTTGACAGTTCTAAAGAGGGGATAGTCTTCTGGGGCAGGTTTACCAGTGTGGTCTTCATATAGGAAAACGGGTGATCTCCCAACCTCAACACCGACTTGCTGAATACCATGCTCATTATATATAGATAAAAGGAAAGACTGAATTCCTTTTTTGGGTTTTATTGTAAATAATATTGAAAAATCTTCTGGAAAAGTTCCCCCTGAAAACAAAATGCCAAAGAGTCAGAAATTCCAAATTATTCCTGGATCACCCTATTATTTTTGAGCTTACCAACGTGGTCTTAACCAGCAACCAAAGTTCAAACAGTAATAATGATACTGACTTAAAAACCAGTGGGGAGGGGATTCTATTAATCTTTGTCTGCAATAATTGTTGAAACTGTATTCAAACTTCGCCACCACTCATTTAAAGCACGAGGATTATGTAAAATTGAATGCATAGTTAGGAAACAAGATCATGGTGCCAATTCAATATCGAACACACAATAAGCACTTTTAGAACACTTAAGGTGAAATTCTGGTGTACAATTTGTATTTTCCTACTTTGTCTAATCTGTGCCATCTATCCTCTCTTTAAAGAGTCATTGTAAGGGCACAACATATGATGGTACTCTTTTAGTCATCTCTTCAAAAGCTAAAGATTTTCTGAGCAGTTTTTTCTATCACACATGAAGTTTCACTAATAAAAGGCTTATGTCATTAAAATCAGAACACTTAGATACTTGGTTAATTTGATTCTAAATTTAGGTGGGTTAATTTTTTTTCTTTTCCCTTTCATCATCATATCCCAAATATCCAGCATGGGGCCATATCTACATAAGTTCTTAGTAAGCATTTATTAAATAAATATATAAATTAAATGGTTGCCACAATATATCTCAGATATTTAAGCAATGACTATTGCGTATTTTTTTTACTAAAAACACTGCATATAAATTTGTGGGTTCAATTTTTCAAAAATAGGTTTACATATATATTTTATTTAATCCTTTTACTACCCTGGGACATAAGTAAAGTAGGTATTGTTATTTGAAGGATGAGATTATTTAAATTAAAATTTTTACACATGCAAAATTGGTGTATATGTGCCTGCATAAGTCAACACCAAGAGATTCCATATTCAGCCCACCCATTCCATACATTATGTACAGTAGTATGAAATAATAAAAATAGCATAAATATGAATGCCATGTATTCAAATTCAGAAGACTATAGGAGACTTTAAGTTTTAATTCAAAGAATTTATAGAGATGCGAGGGATACTTGTACATAAAGATATTATGTTAAGTCAATTAATCAGAATACTATTTATAACCATAAAACATTAAAATGACCTGCAATGGTTGGGACTGGTTAAATAAAATTTTAAAAAAGTTAATACAGTGGAATTCTATGCAGCCACTTAAAATAATGTAGTGGAAAGATGTCTTATGAAATAGAATTAATTAAAATGCTATGGAAAGTAAATAAGAATATGTCACAAAGAAAGCAATCAATTAACGTTGCCTATTTGGTTCTAATCTACCTAAACTTTCGATACTCTAAAACCTAGAGAGATGCCTCCAAACAAATAGCGTCTACTTAATATTCTTAATTTAAATCTTTAAAATAATTTACCAATACAACTTCATTGGATCACAAATAGATCACAAAAACCTTGCTTTCATTGCAATCTAAACACATACACAAACAAACACATACACACACACACACACACACAGAGTAAGAATTTTGTTTGATTCGATTTGTGTCACAGAGATATCCAATTTTATATTTATGAAAATCAATAGAAGGAAAATGATCATGTATATAGAATGGAAAGATAATAAAACACATCAATTAACAAAAACACCTTTTAGCTTCTTTTACTACAAATAAAAATATAAGTAATTCAGCCTAAAATTGAGGAAGCTCAATAGCAAATAAATCTTTTCTTCAAGTGATTAACTCAAAATGTTGTTGAGACTTATATGAATTCTTTCCCTGAATACCTCAATTTTCAAATATGTCCTGCACTCAAAAAAACTGATGCCAAAATAGTATGAGTTGGAGAAAACAATATTTTTTCATTTTTGCAAAATTATTTAATAAAGGACATTTAATAAAAGAAGAATTTCAGGAAATAGTATATTCATATAAGACTTAATAAGTTGTAACAAATTTTAATCATCCTATTTATGTAACACAGCTTTTGAAAATAGTCAACTTCTAACTATAGCAACGAGTAAAATCTTTCAATTATGGAAGTATTTCTCAATTTAAAATTAAGCAATAAGATTTTAATTGTAATCTTTAAGTTATGACCTTTAAAAAATAAAATCTAAAAAATCATGACTGAATGTCAAAATGTCCACAATATAACCGAGACACTTATTTAGATTCCTCCCTATAAAATGCTAATCAAATTTGTTTCAACCAATTAAATCTATCAGAGAGAATTCATTATGAAGTAAGTTCAATAACACAAATTCAACCACTTAAGGTGTGAAATTTTATCTAAATAGTAGTGATAAGTATATATGATGCAGGAAAAATGTGTAATTTTGCAACTTAGTATGTTTTAAAATGTATAAACACAAACTAAGAATAAAGTATCCTCGCTATTAAATGATTGCTATTAAAGGAAAAAAATGTTTTTACCATCTTTAATAAGTGTATATACATAAATCCTAGATGTGTAAAAATCACTCAGAAGAGTATATAAAATTAAAAAATGATTCCCTAAATGGGCTTTTAATATCAATAGATATTGCATCCACGAACACATTTGATATTAAAAAAGCACAATAACTATAATTTGGGTTTAATTTTTAACTTGTGATCAATATATTTCCATGCAGAATATGTCTCCCTTTAAATAAAATCTCTTTCTGATGTAACTTAGTGGTTGGTAGAGTTTTTAAAATGATGTGTGAAGGTAATTTTGCATAATGGGAAAAGCCCACTTTAGTCTAAAAAGAGCCTCCAAACTATCTCTCAGCTTTAAATCATCCATGGGTTCTGTGACTATATTCAAATATTTCACATTTCTAACTCCTAATCCATTTCTTGGGTTGAAATATTCCTCTTTCCAGGTGGTTATGAACATAAAGTTCAATATACACAAAGTTTCTTGTACTGTGTCTGTCCTACAGCAGGTGTTCTAAAGAGGCCAGGTAGATTTCACAAATAATAGCATCTATTCAGTTCACAGGCACAGAGTTCTCAGGTATTTAAATTCAAGGTCTCAAATTGGGACTCTGGAGGACACATACCTTAACTCAACAGAACATTACAATGACAATCTGAAAACACTTCCCCCAACCCTAATGTTGAAGTTTCCAATACTACTGCTTACTTCATTCATTAGGAAAAAAGTTGTTACTTTGTGTTTTCATAATGAAAGAAAAAGTATTCCAAATAAATTACCCAAGATTTTTTACTATTTTAATAAAGAATACTATTCACATATTCACTTTAGATTTTTTAATGGTAAAAGTATTGTTGGTAATTTTTATTAAATGCTCTTTTGTATTATTTGACAGGAAGCTATATCTTCCAGGAAGGTGACCCTATAATCACTTGCATGTGGAAAGAGATATAGATGTCTCTTCCTATCTAAATTACTCATTATTAAAATCACATGCCTAAGACACAATGTTTTGAGAAAAGGGGGAAATGTTGATTATTCTGTTAACTGACATAGAAGGACCTCCTAGAGGTACACGTTGTGCTCTTTTTCCAAGAGTAAACAACAGAAATAATCAAATTAATCAAAATAACTACCACACCAGAGGGCAGAAAACTGATCCTGAGATGATGAGCCAAATATAAAAAATTATAAACTAACTTCTTGAGTATCTCTAAAGCTTTTCCATTAATCTATTTTACTCTCTGTTTCTCTCTTGAAAATGCCCATCCTTTTCCTATTTCAGCATTAGAGTGCAAATAAAGAGAAAAGCAGCTTAATTCTTACTGTTTACAACTTTCACATTTGATTTGAAAAACATTTCATGAATTTAATTTTTCATTTTAAGTCAGAAAAAGTGTGCATTTTATCTTTATATTTGCAGTTTGTTACTTTTGTCCACCACAAATTTGCATTTTTCAAGTTAGGAAATATTTTGGAAGAATCAATGATTTATCAAAATAAATCTATTTTCAAAAATACTTTAAAAGGTACTTTCTTGAAAAATATGATATTTTGCTTTGTAAATTTTTAGTGCCTTGATCTATAATTTTTCTATCAACAGAAAAGAGTTTTATGTAAAAATAGGGAACTTGAATTTCTTCACATGAGGACAGTAGAGGATAATATGAAGAATTTAAATGATAAATTGTTTCTGGAAAGATCCCAAAAGACCAAAAAGGAATACTTGATAAGACAATGTTGGCCTTGGCAATTAAACAAACCCTGCATTAAATATTGACCTTCTGTAGTATGGATAAATCAGGGTCTCAGTGAAATTCAGTTTCTTCTGTCAAATAGGAACAAGGCCACTCAACTTAGTGAAGCTGTAAGAAAAAACAATCGATATATATCCAATAGCAAGCAAGTACTCACAATAAGGTATTTAGAAAATGTGATACTCAGAAATTGTCATTTCACTACTCCCTTTCCCTACATTATCATGACTTCTAGACAATAAGTATTATTAATATCAGGTCATTTAGTGCTTTCAAGGACAGAAAAAAAATTCACCAAGTATTTTTCAAACCATTATGAAAAATCCCCCCATAATTGTGCATTACATAGTATGATAAAAAGGAATAATAAGAGTTACCAAAGCAGCAGTAGTCGCAGTAATAAAAAGAACATACCTGAAAATAATTGTTTCGTTGGGGCACTAAGTTGTGCTTGCTTTGAAACTCTGTAAGCAGTATCTGAACCTTTTGAATTCTTCCTGTTTGTGCAAAAGCCCGTTGTTTTTGATATTCCCTCTGGAGAATTGTGAAAATCTAGAGCTTTTAGTACATCAACTGGAGCAGCTGAAAAATACATTAAAAATAGAGAAAAGTAATTGAATAAATAATCTAATATAAAAATGAGTTATTTTTTAAACAGAGGCAATTGTAGTCCTACTTCACAAATCTATGTATCACCTGCCATGCTTCCTTAACACAAAGCTGGGGGGCTGAGGAGTGGAGTGGAGCAGCAGGTAAAATATAAACTGTAACATTCTCAAACACAAAATATCTCAATCAGAAATCAAATTACGGAAAAGCAAAACATATTGAAAAAGCCAAAATTTGTATATATCCCATTAATTTCTAATAAACATACTATATTCAACTATTCATAATTAAACAGAGGTGATTGCAAAGATTCAAATTCACAATGAATGTTATATATAAGCATTGTAAAATGTGCAGCTACTAAGCCATATTGAATGCCCAATGATAAGTTAAAAGCTGTTTAAAAGAATAGGTAACAAAATATAATGCCCTTGTTTTGAGTGCTTTCCTATGAAAGTCCCTGGAGATACTGAGGGTTTTTTGTTTGTTTGTTTGTTTTTCCTTTTTATGTAGCCTCAGGGTGCCTGGAATGTCTGTTTGTTGGCAGAACCATAAATTTCCCAAATCCAATTCATTTCAGTTACCTTCTGCTACTAACCTTAAACTTCCCCTTTGTAAGTGTAATCCTCTGGATAAACTTTATGTTTCAAATGGCATCACGGAATATAATTCACATACCATGCAATTCACCCACTCGAAGTATAAAATCTGTTCGTTGTGGTACATTGCGAAAAGCAAAGGAGAAAAGGAAAGATATGCCCATTTGAATGCAGAGTTCCAAAGAATAGCAAGGAGAGATAAGAAAGCCTTCCTCAACGATCAATGCAAAGAAATAGATGAAAACAACAGAATGGGAAAGAATAGCGATCTCTTCAAGAAAATTAGAGTTACCAATGGAACATTTCTTGCAAAGATGGGCTCAATAAAGGACAGAAATGGTATGGACCTAACAGAAGCAGAAGATATTAAGACAAGGTGGAAAGAATACACAGAAGAACTATACAAAAAAAGGTCTTCACAACCCAGATAACCACAATGGTGTGATCACTCACCTAGAGCCAGACATCCTGGAATGTGCAGTAAAATGGGCCTTAGGAAGCATCACTACGAACAAAGCTAGTGGAGGTGACGGAATTCCAGTTGAGACATTTCAAATACTAAAAGATGATGTGAAAGTGCTGCACTCAATATGCCAGCAAATTTGGAAAACTCAGCAGTGGCCACAGGATTGGAAAAGGTCAGTTTTCATTCCAATCCCAAAGAAAGGCAATGCCAAAGAATGCTCAAACTACCGCACAATTGCACTCATCTCACACGCTAGTAAAGTGATGCTCAAAATTCTCCAAACCAGGCTTCAGCAATACGTGAACCGTGAACTTCCCAATGTTCAAGCTGGTTTTACAAAAGGCAGAGGAACCAGAGATCAAATTGCCAACATCTGCTGGATCATTAAAAAGCAAGAGAGTTCCAGAAAAACATCTATTTCTGCTTTATTGACTATGTCAAAGCCTTTGACTGTGTGGATCACAATAAACTGTGGAAAATTCTGAAAGAGATGGAAATATCAGACCACATGACCTGCTTCTTGAGAAACCTGTATGCAGGTCAGAAAGCAACAGCTAGAACTGGACATGGAACAACAGACTAGTTCCAAACAGGAAAAGGAGTGCGTCAAGGCTGTATATTGTCACCCTGCTTATTTAACTTACAAGCAGAGTACATCATGAGAAACACTGGGCTGGAAGAAGCACAATCTGGAATCAAGATTGCTGGGAGAAATATCAATAACCTCAGATATGCAGATAACACCACCCTTATGTCAGAAAGTGAGGAGGAACTAAAGAGGCTCTTGATGAAAGTGAAAGAGGAGAGTGAAAAAGTTGGCTTACAGCTCAACATTCAGAAAACTAAGATCATGGCATCTGGTCCCATCACTTCATGGCAAATAGATGGGGAAATAGTGGCTGACTTTATTTTGGGGGGCTCCAAGATCACTGCAGATGGTGATTGCAGCCATGAAATTAAAAGACGGTTACCCCTTGGAAGGAAAGTTATGACCAACCTAGACAGCATATTCAAAAGCAGAGACATTACTTTGTCAACAAAGATCCGTCTAGTCAAAGCTATGGTTTTTCCAGTGGTCATGTATGGATATGAGAGTTGGACTGTGAAGAAAGCTGAGCACAGAAGAATTGATGCTTTTGAACTGTGGTGTTGGAGAAGACTCTTGAGAGTCCCTTGGACTGCAAGGAGATCCAAACAGTCCATCCTAAAGGAGATCAGTCCTGGGTGTTCATTGGAAGGACTGATGTTGAAGCTAAAACTCCAATATTTTGGCCAGCTGACTCATATGAAAAGACCCTATGCTGGGAAAGATTGAAGGCAGGAGGAGAAGGAGACAACAGATGATGAGTTGGTTGGATGGCATCACTGACTCAATGTACATGAGTTTGTGTAAACTCTGGAAGTTGGTGATGGACAGGGAGGCCTGGCGTGCTACGGTTCATGGGGTCGTGAATAGTTGGACACGACTGAACAATTGAACTGAACCAAACTGTGGTATATTACACTGATCTTCCCTGGTGGCTCAGTGGTAAAGAATCAGCCTGTCAATGCAGGAGACTTGGGTTTGATCCCTGGGTTGGGGAGATCCTCTGGAGAAGGAAATGGCAACTCATTCCAGTATTCTTGCCTGGGAAATCCCATGGACAGAGGAGACTGGTGGGCTACAGTCCATGGGATCACAAAAGAGCTGGACATGACTTAGCGACTAAACAACTTCTTATACTATTCATTCTTTAAATTGTTGTAAAATATATACAACATAAATTTTTGTCATTTTAGCCATTTTAAAGTGTACAATTTAATAGCATAATTAAATTCACAATGTTATGCAATCATCAATACTATTTCCAAAACTTTTTCATTAGCCCAAACTGAAACTGTTTAACCATTAAGCAATTAGTCTCTATTCCTCTCCTCCGCCCAGGCCCTGGTAACTGATCATTTGCTCTCCGTTTCTATGAAGTTTACTGTTCTAGAATTTTCAAATAAGTGGCAGCATATAATATCTCTAAAAATACTAAACATAGAAGTGCCACATGACCAAACAATGCCATTCCTAAGTATATACTTAAGTGAATTGAAATTCAGAATTTAAAACAGACATCTGTATGTGAATGTTCATTGCAACATTATTCATAACAATGAAAAAGTGAAAACAAAGCAAGTTTCCATCAATATGTGAACAGATTCACAAAATGTGATATATACATATAATAGAATGTGATTCAACCAGAAAATGAAGTTCTAATACATGCTACCACATGGAACCTTTGAAACACAATAGTGCATGAAATAAACCAGATATAAAAGGACAAATGATTTTTTAGACTCTTGGATTCCCTGGTCCACAACTAAATATTTACTTAATTCACTAAGCAAATCAAAAAATGATTCAGGTGTTATAAGCATGGTTATAAAAACAGACCTAGGAATCCATATTACTCAATATACTCATATTCATTGACTTTATATGTTTAATCAAAAATAATAAAAATAAATAATCAAAAATTTAAAAATTCATATAAGACTATATGTTGGCCAATCTATCACTGAGCATGTCTGAGGCTGTAAGTATATAGATTTTATTTAATTAATTAGACTACAAATATTTAGATTCTACAGCAGTAAGCATGCCCCAATAATTATGTGGGAGGTAGTATCTATTGTTCTATAGAGATGCACACAGTATTCTTTCATTCAGAAGGAAAAGAGAGCACGTTTGGTTGAAAGTGAGACCAATATTACTCATGTGAAAAGTTTCAGCTGTTAGTTAAAAAAAATAGAATTGCCATCAAATTTCAAATACACTGGATTTTATAAGTATACCATTTGCGGAGGACTTAAAATGAAAATGGGGCTGCTTGTAAAACCAGTTAATAACATTACCATGATTTATCACACTACACAAAGTTGAGAGTGACCTGCAACAGAGTGGTGCTCTTTGAAAATTACAATTTCAATTAATATTTTTAGCATTAACCAGTGTCAGTTATAGAATGTACGAATGGATGACTGAATGAATGCATAAGAAAAGTGCATTTGGTCATTTCCTTAGTTAATTAAATTTTGGGGATATTAAGTTCTATATGTACAATCATGTTGAATGAAGCTTTATATAATTTGTCTTTTATAAGAAATGTACTTCCCTTTAATAATAACGACCACCTATTTCATCAAACTTTCAAATGAAAATAACACATTAACCAGTAGAGTACACATTGTTCCAAATTATTAAAAAGAAAAAAAGAAAAAAAAATATAATGGAAATCAGAATATTGAAGGGTCAAATATAGTCCTCTTTAATTCAGCCTTGGAATATTTAAAAGAATAACATCCAATAACAGTTTTGGCTAAGTCCTGCTTTAAATGGGCACTTTTTAAGGCCAGTACAAGACTTGACTATTTTTACATTCTTCTTTTCTCTTACCATAAAACTAAGAAAATAATAACTATATTAGCTTCCATGTCCAAAGAACCTAACATGGGACAGTAACTGGATTAAACTCTTCCTAGGTTAACCCTCACAAGTTTTGCAGGCCATGTGTTCTTATCCCTACTATGCAGATGAAAGAACTGACAACCAGAACACAAATTAAGGATACCCGTGAAGTTTGTGCAAAATCAAACATAGGTTCCTTCCACTTCATTGCTATAGCCCATAAACAAACATACTGTGAAAAGAAACTTAAAACATAAGTATATTAAAATCATCTTGAGCCAGTCCATTGATTCCTAAGGTTTATATTAGATTTAAATTAAACTCAGTTAATGCTTCATGGTATAAATTACTCTGAAGGAGACAGTTTCTAAAAGCACAGCATCCTATCTGCTTATTTTATCTTATCTTGCACTAAAGCCATTAGCAAAAGTTCATCCCAATAGGGTAAAGACTTCAGGATTGACATGAACACAGCTATGAAGGCTGTAGTTCTTTCCTGAAGAAAAGGGTGCAGCTTCACAGTCACAGCTCAGCTGCACATCAGTAAATAATACAAAAAATAGACCACAAGTCTCCTTCTCTCCAAACTATCTCTTAACAGGATGACCTTTTCCAACAGCACAGGTTTTGTCACATTTGTTAGCTCCTACTTTGAAAGCAATATGATAAAAATACCATCCTTCTACAGGATTCTATCTAAGGGCTCTATTTTTCAAGGCTGAACAAGCTTCTATGTAGAGACATATGATATGAAATAATAATTCACTCTAAAAATAGGGATATATAATAAAGATTGTAAATACTTTTTCCTAAAAAGTCATATAAAGTTACAAAAATGTAAAATTCAGTTAATCCACTCTTAAAGATGTTTCCTCTGAAGTAAACTAAATAATAAATTAAGCTACTTATTTGCCTCATTTGATATCATAATTATAGCATTTAACAAATTCTCGTAACATAGGTTCTATGGACTTACATATACACATATGCATAGATAGGAGAAAGGAGTCCACATTTTATTAACTGAACTTCAAATATTTAAAGATTAAAAGCAGTAATTTATTATAGCTTAACTTAATACATCTAAAAAAAGTATGATTTCAATGTTCAAAGAAATTCTTAAATGTCCTTAGTATTTTAATTGTTTCTATTTCACCAATTCTCATGGCACAGATCATGATTAGCATTTCAGATGTACCCAATCAGCATAATACTTTGTTCAATAATATTTTTCCTGTTTTTTAGTGTATACTTTTTTTCTTTATTAAATGAGAAAATAAGATAGCAGACCCAGTGCATTGCTACAATAATCATTTAACCAGTTTCAATGACTTCTCTCATCTATCTGCATACCACATGTTGAGTGAGCTTCCAAAATTCCCATGCCTTAAGTCACTTTGCTTAAATTTCTTCAGAGAACCCCACCAACTTCCAGATGGTTTGCACATACCTTGAATATAAAATCTTAATGATGTGGACACACCCACTTACTCTTCCAGTTCAATGCTACTGCATCTCCATCTTTTATCTCATTCCCCTTTAATGCCTTTCACACTCAGATTTCTCCCCATACCGAACTCATACTTCACAAACTATTCACCACGTTTTTATCTCCTCTCTTTGAGCTTTTATAAATCCTATTCTAAGGAAAAATTAGGATATAACTGATGTGCAACCTCTTCCCAAAGGGATTCTCTAGTTGGGTTAGATGTACCTCTATCGTGGTACTTTCTATTCTTGGTTTTAATTATTTGCCTACACTTATATATTTGGAGGGAGCAGAAGCTGGAATCAAGATTGCCGGGAGAAACATCAATAACCTCAGATATGCAGATGGCACCACCCTTATGGCAGAAAGTGAAGAAGAACTAAAGAGCCTCTTGATGAAAGTGAAAGAGGAGAGTGAAAAAGTTGGCTTAGAACTCAACATTCAGAAAACTAAGATCATGGCATCTGGTCCCATCACTTCATGGCAAATAGATGGGGAAACAGTGGAAACAGAGGCAGACTTTATTTTTCTGGGCTCCAATCACTGCAGATGGTGATTGCAGCCATGAAATTAAAAGACGGTTACCCCTTGGAAGGAAAGTTATGACCAACCTAGACAGCATATTCAAAAGCAGAGACATTATTTGTCAACAAAGGTCCGTCTAGTCAAAGCTATGGTTTTTCCAGTGGTCATGTATGGATATGAGAATTGGACTATAAAGAAAGCTGAGTGACGAAGAATTGATGTTTTTGAACTGTGGTGTTGGAGAAGACTCTTGAGAGTCCCTTGGACTGCAAGAAGATCCAACCAGTCCATCCTAAAGGAGATCAGCCCTGGGTGTTCATTGGAAGGACTGATGTTGAAGCTAAAACTCCAATATTTTGGCCACCTGACGTGAAGAGATGACTCATGTGAAAAGACCCTGATGCTGGGAAAGATTAAGGGCAGGAGGAGAAGGGGACAACAGAGGATGAGATGGTTGGATGGCATCACCGACTCAATGGACAAGGGTTTGGGTGGACTCCGGGAGTTGGTGATGGACAGGGAGGCCTGGCGTGCTACAGTTCATGGAGTCGCAGAGTCGGACATGACTGAGCGACTGAACTGAACTATTTGCCTACTCAGCTTCCCAGGTGGCACTAGTGGCAAAGAATCTGCCTACCAGTGCAGGAAATCTAAGAGACCCGAGTTTGATCCCTGGAATGGGAAGATTCCCCTGGAAGAGGAAATGGCAACCTACTCCAGTATTCTTGCCTGGAGAATCCCATGGACTGAGGAGCCTGGTGGACTACAGTCCATAGGATCTGACATGACTGAGCAACAGAGGACACACACATTTGCCTATTACTTACTTGGCTGCCCTTTCCCAAAACTAGAAGAGAACAAGTATACATACATACACATACACAAACACACATGTACTATATAAAATATTGTATAATGTAAAACACAGTAATGTGAAACATATAGAAGCAACTTCCTCTGAAGCCTACAGGGCTTTTTTGTCTTGAAACAAAAATTTGTGAGGGCCTAGTATGTCTTTATTGACTATGCCAAAGCCTTTGACTGTGTGGATCACAATAAACTGTGGAACTTTCTGAAAGAGATGCGAATACCAGACCACTTGACCTGCCTCTTGAGAAACCTATATGTAGGTCAGAAAGCAACAGTTAGAACAGGACATGGAACAACAGACTGGTTCCAAATAGGAAAAGGAGTGTGTCAAGGCTGTATATTGTCACCCTACTTATTTAACTTACATGCAGGGTACATCATGAGAAATGCTGGGCTGGAAGAAGCACAATCTGGAATCAAGATTGCTGGCAGAAATATCAATAACCTCAGATATGCAGATGACACCACCCTTATGGCAGAAAGTGAAGAGGAATTAAAAAGCCTCTTGATGCAAGTGAAAGAGCAGAGTGAAAAAGTTGGCTTAAAGCTCAACATTCAGAAAACTAAGATCATGGCATCTGGTCCCATCACTTCTTGACAAATAGATGGGGAAAAGTGGAAACAGTGGCAGACTTTGTTTTTTTGGGCTCCAAGATCACTGCAGATAGTGATTTCAGCCATGCAATCATTGCAGCTTACTCCTTGGAAGAAAAGCTATGACCAACCTAGACAGCATATTCAAAAGCAGAGACTACTTTGCCAACAAAGGTCCGTCTAGTCAAAGCTATGGCTTTTCCAGTGGTCATGTATGGATATGAGAGTTGGCCTGTGAAGAAAGCTGAGCACTGAAGAATTGATGCTTTTGAACTGTGGTGTTGGAGAAGACTCTTGAGAGTCCCTTGGACTGCAGGGAGATCCAACCAGTCAATCCTAAAGGAGATCAGCCCTGGGTATTCATTGGAAGCACTGATGCTGAAGCTGAAACTCCAATACTTTGGCCACCTGATATGAAGAGTTGACTCACTGAAAAAGACCCTGATGCTGGGAAGGATTGGGGGCAGAAGGAGAAGGGGACGACAGAAGATGAGATGGCTGGATGGCATCACTGATTTGATGGACATGAGTTTGAGTAAACTCCAGGAGTTGGCGTTGGACAGGGAGGCCTGGTGTACTGTGATTCATGGGGTCACAAACAGTCAGACACAACTGAGCGACTGAACTGAATTGAACTGAGTATGTCTTTCCTCTTGTGTTCTGTTGATCTTTTTAACACCTCCACTCATCCATTAGACTATCCCAGGTCTTTATTCCTTCCTCCTTGGTGCCACCAGTGTCTGCTCAGATTACTGTTCTAAGGTCACACAAATGCTTTGACTGTTTAGTCTGTAATCCCTCCTTTTTCTTCACATACTCCCTTGAGCAGTAAGTAGTCCATAGCATTGCAGTGTTGGGGCACCAGGCTGGTTTGAATCCCACCTCTGGCACTTAGCATCTGTGTTGTTTGGACATATTACTTTACTGCTTTGTACCTCAGTTTCAACATCTATAAAATGAGAATAATAAAAATATCTACCTGAAACAGCATTTGTGAGAACTGACTTGATAGTTAAAATAATACTAGGAAAACTATGCTTCTGTATTAAGACCTCCTTGCTGCCTATTTTTCTCTGGTACATGAAATAAGAATGCTTTTAGATAGTTGAAAATAAAAGAAGCTTAATATTTTATGACACATGAAAATTACATGAAATTTAAATTTGTGTCCATAAGTAAGGTTTATATTGTTTATACAGCTACAGCTATTAATTAACTTGTTGTTTATAATTGCTTTTGCACTACAAGGACAGACCTTTGTAGCTGATAGACACTGGGTGGCCCGCAAAAGCTAAAATATCTGCCATGTGATCCTTTTAAGCTAAGTCTTGAATAGATTCTCAATGAAGAGGAAGCAACAGAAATATCAAATATGACAGCACAGATACAGAGTTCAGAAAAATGGAGTTCTTCTTGTCCTGACAAGACATCAACACTGAATAAATTTAGGTGTTTAAAGTCTCCCTGGGGGCATCTTGGCTTCTGAGGACTTCTTGAGAAAAACCACATTACCACCATGAAAATGCACAACCACAAACTCCAAGTGAGGCATCTACACTAATTCCTACCTGCTTCCTCAACCCCAAATTTTATGCTCTGGCTGAAATAAACTTCTCTTAAGTTCCTAAAATGTACTGTACTCTGTTTGTTGAAGATTCTTTTTTCAATCCTTCATCAATTGACTAAGGATAGTTAAGTTTTGTGTTTTGTTTTTTTTTTTTCTTTCAACCCTATCAGTAGAATTTCCTGGAGGGTTTTTAAAACATATAGATGTATGGGTCCAACTGCAGAACTAACATCTAGAATGACAGAGTGGGGAGTGGGGAGGGTGCCCAGGCATTTATATGTTTTAAAGTTTCCCAAGTGAGTCTAATGTGTAGCTGGGCAGTGAACTCAGACCTAATCAATCTTTTGATATCAACCTAAACATGATTTTCTTCAGGAAATCGTTTCTTATCTACCCCAAGGCTGGGTTATATGACCCTTTCATAGGATCCCAAGTTCCCTTGGATAGCTCCACCCTCTATTCTGTTCTTTTGCTTAATTATCTATTTTCACTCTAGGCTGTGTAGGCTCAGTCTCAGTGTATGTCTATATTATGGCCTTAATTTCCTTAATTAGGTGGTCTTGATTGCCACCTAATTTCTCTCTCTTTTTGCTAATCTTGTAATTTACTGGTTAATATCTGCCTCACAGTAGATCATAAATCCCCTGACAACAAACTTTAGCACTATGGGTGTTCACTGTAATATTCATAAATAACATAGTACTTGACACATAGTAAATAAAAAATAGAAATATGGTTAATAAGTGAATGAGTAAATGAGCAGCCACATTCTGTCCCAGAGCTGAAGTTTCTTTCTTATCAGAAGAAATAAGAAGAGGGTTGAAAGTGGCATTTACTAACAGCACCTTGAAGAGCTTGACAAATCTGGCTGTTTCCATTTGATTCAGGTATGGCAAGAACACAGGTGTGAAATAATCTCACTAAAGAATGCCAGATGCTTCCCCAGTCTAGGGAGTCACTTATTCTCACCTTGTACCTCACATCACAGGCCAGAAATGAAGCATATCCTTATAGAGAGAAATAAAAATAAAATAAGACATAGAAAGTGATATCAGCCATCTACCATCCAATCATGAAATGCTCTGATGCTCAATTAAAAAAAAATAAAACAACAGAAGAGCTATTTTGTTTATGTGGTAGTGGGAGGCAGGACTGGCAAAAGAAAAAAAATAAGAGAGAAGTGACTATTCATTATAATTCAACTATTACCAACATCCTGTTGTTTGTCAAAATCATAAAAGCCCATAATAAAGAAGCTAAAATACAAGATATGACAAGTGAATGGACAGCAGTTAATAACAATTCCAGCAGTTGGGATAGCCCTACTTCCAACCCAAGTTTGGTATCTATTATTTGCATAACTTTGAATAAGCTGCTTATCCTTCTTAGACTTAGTTTCTTCAACTTAACCAAATTCTGATTATTAAATGAGAAATGGAATTTTAAATTCTTGGAGAATAGTGTCTAAGTACTCGATAAAAAGAATACCTAAAAACACGATTTTGTCAAAAATTCACCTTTCTGAACATCCAATAGTCCCAACGAGTGCCACCGGAGTTTCCACAGGTCTATAATTCACTTGATTCCTCGTATTCATTTCCTCTGACTGCCTTGGGAAATCTCCTAACAGTTGAGTATAAGACTGAACAGTTTTTATCTCTAAAACTGATTTTTAGCTTTTTAGTTTTTTTTTTTTAATCTCTAAAGATCCATTGGATATCATCCATGAAAAGTATGCAATGCTTAGCAATCTCTCCAGCATGTTTTTATGTTATTCTAGGGACAAACAACCCCAGGAGGCTTCCTGAAACTTTGACAGCTTAAGCTGTCAAGTTCATTGTCCCATACCACCCTGCAACACAACTTGACATTAAAGCACTGATATCATTGAAATTGTCTTCTCAATAATTTTGTCTTTGCATCACATAGACATTAATATAACTCTAGATTAACCCTAATGTGTTATTAGAAGATTTAAAAAAACTAATATTTTAGTGTCTGACCTCTGATGCTATTACTTCATTTATTTCAAACCCACACATGCCACATACCAATCTTGTATTATAAACTAACATGAAGATTAGAAAACAAAACACATCAACCTAGATTATTCCGTATTTGAAAAGGTATGGAAGTTTATCTTTAAATGCCTATATGGCACAAGTGGGCTTTCCAGGTGGCACTAGTGGTAAACAACTCACCTGCCAATGCAGGAGAATAAGAGGTGAGGGTTCAATCCCTGCATCAGGAAGATTCCCTGGAGGAGGGAATGGCAACCCAATCCAGTGTTCTTGCCTGGAGCATCCCATGGACAGAAGAGCCATGAGGCAGGGGTTGTGGGGGATGGGGGTGTCACAAAGAGTCGGACGTGACTGAAGTGACATAGCATGGCAAAAATAAAGTCAATATAAATCACACACATGCTTTAAGTCTCTACACAATTCTTTTTGGCTTAAACTACCAGACTTTTTGTCTATATTATGCAATTGAACCATTGTGTTCCAAAAACATTTAAAAAGTGCAAATGGGAGAAATAAAAGGCTTGGATACATTAGCAAATTTTAAGCATATAAGATTATAGTTGTGCAGTTTACATAAAAAAATCCTAGGTATGGGAAACATAACTAGGTTTGTATGTTTGTATTATAAAAACATGGGTTCTATAATAAACTTAAATGTTTTGCCATTTAAGCCTATGTTTAGAGAATATAGAAAAAAAAAGAATGAAATAAATGCAAACATCTCAAGACTCAAGTTTTGGAGAAGCAGTGTCTTATGCTTCTTGGAAAAAACAAGCATTTGATACTCAAACAAAGAATAGCATCAAATCGAGGATGACATAGACAAAGACAATATAAAACAGGAGCCTAGAGTTTTAGGAATTTTATACTTAATTTAATCAAATCAAACACCTAACAAACCTATTGGTACTACCATTTCAGAAGATAAGAATTCAATGATCAAATGTAAATGTACTTTCTTACAACTTCGTGAAAATACTAGTTTTTTGTTTTTGTTTTTTTTTAATCAGCTACAGAGTAAAATTCAAAACTGGAAAGGTCAGGGAAAAAATATATAGTAAAGTATTCTGAGTAGAACTAATGGAAAAATATGACTCCCATCAAAATCGATTGCATTCATGTCCCACTGGTCACAATTTATTCTAATTCTGTCCTATTTAGTGGTTAAGAGAAATCCATAAAACACAGAATCCCAGATATAGTGTTGATTAGGAACAATAAATGGGCTTCCTAGTGGTAAAGAACCAATTGCCAATGCAAGAGATATAAGAGACGCCGTTTCGATCCCTGGATTGGGATGATCCCTGGATTGGGATGATCCCCTGGAGGAGGGCATGGCAACCCACTCTAGTATTCTTGCCTGAAGAATCCCAGGGACAGAGGAGCGTGGTGGGCCAAGTCTGTAGGTTCGCATAGCGTCAGACATGACTGAAGCAACTTAGCACACATAGGAACAATAAATAAATTTGACTTGAATAGCAACATATGTTTACATTTTCTTGATAATTCCTACTCTGGAATTGATTTCTAGGTCTTCAGTGGGAAACATCTCTCCTCTACTTTCTAGGTAACTACAAGTCCTGCATCATTGCTCTATTAAACCAGTAAAACAAAGCACAAACCTCCATTACAATTACTACACAACTACAACTCTCAAGACAACTGAATCAACGTGCACAGTATCTGGCCAATAAGTAAAATGTTCTACTAAGTGGAATTTGATTGCTATATTGACTATATCTAAAAGGGTAAAATGAAATGAAAAACATGGGAATTATTTGGATAAATATGGCCTAGAAGCTGTCCAAATAATATTTGTACTGCAAAGTTATCTAATTCTACATTTTATATAAAGCCTTAAAATAAAATCTCAACCCTTAATTTAAATGTCATTACTTTTTTATAAATGACAAATATTTGAGGAGAACTAAGGAGAAAAATCCCCTTTGTGGATCACTGCCTTGACATGGCAAAAGGGCTTGCAAAACTCAAACAGCCATGCTGGGTAGGTCTACCCAAGATGCACAAGTCATAGCAGAGGGTTCTGACAAAACATGATCCACTGCAGGATGGAATGAAAACCACCCCAGTATACTTGCCATGGGAACCTCATAAACTGTATAAAAGGACAAAAAGATACGACACTGAAAGATGAGTCCCCCAGGTCAGAAGGTGTCCAATATGCTACTGGGGAAAAGTGGAGAAGAATTATTAATAGCCCCAGAAAAAAAGAAGCGACTGGGCCAAAGCAGAAGTGACACTCAGTTGTGGATGTGTCTGGTGATGAAAGTAAAATCTAATGCTGCAAAGAACAGTATTGCATAGAAACCTGGAATGTTAGGTCCATGAATAAAGGTAAACTGGACGTGGTCCAACAGGAGGTGATAAGAATAAACACTGACATCTTAGCAAGCAGTGAACTAAAATAGAGAATGGGCAAATTTAATTCAGATGACCATTATATCTACTACTGTGGGCAAGAATCCCATAGGAGAAAGGGAATAGCCATCATAGTCAACAGAGAGTCCAAAATGTGGTACTTGGGTGCAACCTCAAAAATGACAGATGATCTTGGTTTGTTCCCAAGGCAAATCATTCAACATCACAGTAATCCAGACCTATGCCCCTACCACCGGTGCTGAAGAATCTGAAGTTGATTAGTTCTGTGAAGAACTAAACCTCCTAGAACTAATGCAGCCAAAAAATGATGTTCTATTCATCACTGGGGATTAGAATGCAAAAGTAGGAAATCAAGATATACCTGGAGTAACAGGCAAGTTTGGCCTTGGAAAACAAAATGAAGCAGGGCAAAGGATAACTGAATTCTGCCAAGAGAATCCATTGGTGATAGCAAATATCCTTTTTAGACAACACAAGAAAAGACTTTACACATGAATATCACCAGTCAATACCAAAATCAAATTGATTACATTCTTTGTAGTCAAAAAAGGAGAAACTGTATACAGTCAGCAAAAACAAGATCTGGAACTGACTGTGGCTCAGATCATCAGCATCTCATAGAAAAATTCAGGCTTAAACTAAAGAAAGTAAGGAAAACCACTAGGCCATCCAGGTACAACATAAATCAAATCCTCTATGAATATGCAGTGGAAGTAACGAATAGATTGAAGGGATTAGATCCAGTTAACAGTGTGCCTGAAGAACTAAGGAAGGAAGTCTGTAATAGTGTACAGGAGGCAGTGAACAAAACCGTTGCAAAAAAAAGAAAAGAAGGCAAAGTGGTTATCTGAGGAGGCTTCAAAAATGGCTGAAGAAAGAAGAGAAGCGAAAAGCAACAGAGAAAGGGAAAGATACATCCAACTAAATGCTGAGTTCCAAAGAAAAGCATGCAGAGACAAGAAGGACCTCTTCAATGAACAGTGCATAAAACTAGAAGAAAACAACAGAAGGGGAAAGACTGAAAATCTCTCCAGGAGAATTGGAAATATCAAGTGAACATTGTGCCCAAGGATGGGCACAATAAAGGACAGAAATGGTAGAGACCTAGGAGACACTGAAGAGATCAAGAAGAGATGGAAAGACTACACAGAACTGTACAAGAAGGATCTCAATGAACCGTGTACTATAATGGTGCAGTCACCCAGAGCCAGACATTCTGGAGTGCGAAGTCAAGTTGGTCATAGGAACCACTGCTGTTAATAAAGCTAGTGGAGGAAATGGAATTCCAACAGAGCTATTCAAAACCCTAAAGGATGATGCCATCAAGGTGTTGTATTCAATATGTCAGCAAATTTGGAAGTTTCAGTAGTGGCCACAGAACTGGAAAAGGTCAATCCTCGTCCAATTCCCAAGAAGGGTAGGACTAAAGAATGTGCTAATCATCAGATAATTGCACTCATCTCCCATGCTAGTAAGGTCATGCTTAAAATCTTGCACGCTAGGCTTCAGCATTATGCAAACCAAGAACTTCCAGATGTCCAAGCTGGGTTTAGAAAAGGAAGTGGAACCAGAGACCAAACTGCCAGCATTTGCTGGATCACAGAGAAAGCAAGGGAATTCCAGAAAAAACATCTGCCTCTGTTTCACTGACTACTCTAAAACCTTTGATTATATGGATCATAAAAAAAACTGTGGAAAGCTCTTAAAGAGATGGGAATACCAGACCATCTTACCTTCCCCCTGAGAAACCTTTATGCGGGTCAAGAAGCAACGGTTAGAACCCAGTATGGAACAATTGATTGGTTCAAGATTGAGAATGGAGTACAACAGGATTGTGTGCTGTTACCCTGTTTGTTTAATCTATATGCTGAGCACATCATGAGAAATGCCAGGCTGGATGACTCATAAGCCAGAATCAAGATAGACCAGACAAACATCAACAGACTCAGATATGCAGATGATACCACTCTAATGGCAGAAAGCAAAGAGGAAATAAAGATCCTCTTAATGATGGTGAAGGAGGAAAGTGAAAAGCCGACTTAAAACTAAATATTAAAAGAAAACTAAGATCATGGCATCTGACCCCATTACTTCATGGCAAATAGAAGGGGAAAAGGTGGAAGTAGTGACAGATTTCCTCTTCTTGGGCTCTAAAATCACTGCGGATGGTGACTGCAGCCATGAAATCAGAAGACAATTGCTTCTAGGCAGGAAACCTATGAGAAACTAGACAGTGTATTGAAAAGCAGAGACACTATTCTGCCAACAAAGGTCTGTATTGTCCCAGTGTCACATACAGTTTTGACAGCTAGGTCATAAAGAAGACAGAACACCAAAGAATTGATGCCTTTGAAATGTGGTGCTGGAGAAGACTTCTGAAAGCTCCTTTCAGACAGCAAGAAGACAGCAAGAAGATCAAACCTGTGAATTTTAAGGGAAATCAACCCTGAATACTCATTAGAAGAACTGATGCTGAAGCTGAAGCTCCAGTATTTTGGTCATCTGATGCAAACAGCCAACTCACTGGAAAAGTTCCTGATGCTGAGAAAGATTGAGTGCAAAAGGAGAGGAGGGCATCAGAGGATGAGATGGCTGGATGGCATCACTGATGCAATGGACATGAACTTGGGCAAACTTCGGGAGAGGGTGAGGGACAGGAGGCCTGGCATGCCGCAGTCCATGGGGTCTCAAAGAGTCAGGCACCACTGGGCAACTAAACAACAATACAGGAGAAAAATAAATCAGTGAATGAATATAAGGAGGGTTACGATGATATGGATTTTAATATATGTAAGACAGGAAAAGCCTCAATAATATAAGGTTTGAGTAAATTCAGAAAAGGCATAAACTCTTCCTCTACTTTAATATTTTTATGCAGTGGCATTGTAAGCAAAGGGACTAGCAAGTGCAAAGAACTTGAAATAGAAGCTGACCTAAGACATTGAAGGAAATGCAAGGAGACAAATATGCTTGCGGCCAAGGAAATACAGGGATATAAGAGATGAGGTCAGAGAAGTAACAATGAGGGCATGTTGAAGGCAGTTTGTAGAGGTCCTGTGGGATATTCAAGGAGTTTAGATTTAATTATAAATGAAATGGAAAACCATTGAAAGTTAAAGAGAGAGAAGAACATCAGCTAACTAATTTTTCAGAAGACTGTGACTGCTATGTTAACAGACTCTAGGGGCACTGGAGTAGAATTAGATGCAGAGAAGGAGCAATTGCAATCTTCTAGATGTCAAATTCTGTTGATACTGTTTTCTTGGGCTGAGAGATGAAGAACTTTGTGATATTATGGATATATTCTGAAGACAGCAGGCCAGAGTGGAGTATGAGAAAAAAGGAGTCAAAGATGACACCAACGTTTTTAGTTCAAACATCATGATTGATTGTGTTGCCATTAACTGAGACAAGGAAGACTGTGATGAATGGACTTTAGGGCTGGAGTTCTGCAATTCAGTTTTGGGCATGCTAATTTTGACATGACTTAGTAAATCCCACTGGAAACAGCTGAATAGGCAGTTGAATGAGTTTAGGAGTCTGAAGTTTAGGGGAAGTTCAAGGGAAAGGTACCTGGTGGCTCAGACGGTAAAAGCGTCTGCCTACAATGAGGGAGACCCAGGTTCAATCCCTGGGTTGGGAAGATTCCCCTGGAGAAGGAAATGGCAACCCACTGCAGTACTCTTGCCTGGAAAATCCCATGGATGGGGGAGCCTGGTAGGCTACAGTTCAGAAACAAAAGTCACTATCTACACTTTATGTTCTAAAACATGCTATAATTTGGTTAATAACAAGAACAACCACATTGTAAGGTTTAAAAATATTAGACTACTTTGTCTCAAACAGACTTTATAAATGTGTACATGGTTGTTTATCATACTCCTTTATAAAATAGGAAGATAATTTATTCATTCATTTTTCAACATTATCATGACCATAACTCCATATCAACTGTGACTCAACTGAACTAATTACCACTGAGAATGTCAGGTCACTTTACAGTGGATTAAATAACCCAGAAAAAAGCTGCATTGCTCTACTTCCCTGGTTATTTGTCAGAGAATCCAATGGTTGCAATCAATTGGAACCACCTAGTCATGTACAGATATGAGACTATGTGCTGACCATGCCAACTTGGCAGCCTCTCAGTACCTTTAAATTAGTCATATCATTCCATTCTTTGCAGAAAAGTATACCTTTATGGTCTTGTGTTACGTGGTCCCTGCCCACACCCTCCACTCCAGCACTCTCCTGGTAACACACCTACTCCATGAGAATGGAGCCTGACCTACCATCTTTGTAGTCCTGACACCTAACACAGTGACTGCACAAAGAAGGGGATCATTTAATTTTCTCAGTTATTAAACAACTTTAATCCTGAACTTTCTCATATCATAAAAAGCATTATATACTGAATGTTGAAAGCAGAAATAAAGTCACAAATTTGAGAATGGTAACAGAAGAACAAACACCAGTTGAAAGTGTAATATTTGAAAAGTATAGCATTTCTGATTTTGTTGTTGTTGTTCAGTCTCTAGTCATGTCTGACTCTTTGCAACCCCATGGACTGCAGCATGCTAGACTTCCCTGTCATTCAGATTTCCCTGTCATTCACTATCTCCTGGAGTTTGCTCAAACTCACGTCCATTGAGTTGGTGATGCTGTCCAACCATCTCATTCTCTATGGCCCACTTCTCCTCCCGTCCTCTATCTTTCCCAGCATCAGGGTCTTTTCCAATGAGCCGGCTCTTCACATCAGGTGGGCAAAGTATTGGAGTTTCAGCTTCAGCATCAGTGCTTCCAATGAATATTCAGGACTAAGTTCCTTTAGGATGTACTGGTTGGATCTCCTTGCAGTCCAAGGGACATTCAAGAGTCTTCTCCAATACTACAGTTCAAAAGCATCGATTCTTCGGTGTTCAGCCTTTCTTATGGTCCAACTCTCACATCCATATGTGACTACTGGAAAAACCATAGCTGTGACTATAGGGAGCTTTGTGGGCAAAGTGATGTCTCTTCTTTTTAATATGCTGCCCAGGTTCATCAGTGTCATTTAATTTCATGGCTGCTGTCACCATCCGCAGTGATTTTGGAGCCAAAGAAAATAAAGTTTGATTTATAAGTGGTCAAATCTATTGAAAGTGAAAATCATTCAGTCATGTCCAACTCTTTGTGACCCCATGGACTGTAGCCTGCAGGCTCCACTGTCCAGTGGAATTCTCCAGGCAAGAATAATGGAGTGAATTGCCATTCCTTCTTCCAGGGGATCGTCCCAAGACCCAAGGATAGAACCCAGGTCTCCTGCATTGCAGGCAGATTCTTTACTAGTTGAGCCATCAGGGAAGCCCAAAGCTATTAAAATATGCTTATTATAAAACTAAAATTATATTTTCATTATAATAATTTGACTTTAAGTTGAGAAGAAAAATACTGGCATTTAGTTTGTTACATCCTATGAAGAGGAGGATTTTCTTTAAAAAGCATAATCAATATCATGATTATCATGATTATTATTATCATTATTATTTTATGCAGAACCACTTCTGTTTGACAATAAGGTATGTATCAGAAGATTTGCACATAGCAGATAAATAATCTTTCACTTGACTTCCAGTACACTGTTATACAAACTAGGCACATCCTCATTTTTATATACATTTATTTCCTATTTCAGAAGGTTCATGAACCCTTGGTTGTGCATCAAAAGTATATGTAGAGCCTTATAAAGCAGCTATGCTTGGATTCTGTACAAAATCTACTCAATCAATATCCAAAGAGATGGGACTGGAAATGATTGTGATATCAAGCCAGAATTGAGTACTCCTGTCCTCTTGACTTTAATAAAAATGTCTTACTTATAAGTTCATTAATTCACTCAATGAATGTTTACTGGCCACCTATTTACTCCAGGTATAGTGCTAGATGCCATTCTATGATAAAGTTTCTGTGCTTTGGATGCTATACAAGGTCAACTATTCTAGTCTTCATGGTTAGGAAGAGGTATTTCTAGGGGAGACAATAACTAAATTCTGTGTAAAAAAGTAATGGTAAGCAGATTGGGAGAGTATTCATCATGACGACCATAGTTTGCTTGGAGGCAAAACAGAGAGAGCCATTTCCAAGAAATCCTAACAGTATCAGCAAAAATCTGTTTAGTATATTCCACAGACACTGACAACAGCTGATTTACATAATTTATATCCTACCCCAGGTTATCAATTAGGTTATTGAAAAGCAATTCATCTGAGCTGCAACCAACATTTACCTCATTCAACAAAAATTTTCCAAATGTTTACTATGTGATAGGTTCCTACATGCTTAGGGCACACTAAATAAAGCAGATAAAGATACCAATCCTGATGATTTTAGTGGAACTAAAATATACAACAGATAGGAATAGAATATTAAAAAAATATTTTTATCCAAAACAATTCTATGACGACTATAGACTATTAATCCTATTAAGCACTTGAAATTTTAAGTACTCCTTTTTAAAGATGGTACTTCATAATAACATAATTATATATGCAACATGCAGTTTGCTTTCTAACTTGAAGAACTAGCTTACTAAAATAATCCTAATGCAATAAATATAGATAGGCAACTTTTCCTAATAGTCATTAAGCAAAATCAGACAATCCTTAATATCATACAAAACTGAAATAAAGGTTTGAAAAATTATATATGACAAGATTTTCTCAATTATTACTTCCACAGATTGAAATCAAACTTGAATTAAACTTTCCTGTTCACCAATAGACAAGTGAAATGATGATTTATGTTGCTGTCAAAGCAAAAATATGACTTCATATGGCATTTTATCAGTCATATTACTAGGTTAAAGCAAACTCCAGTTTTAGAGATAGTATGGTCAACTGAAAGCTTCAAATATATAAAAGTATCTTTGGAGAGAATGTGCAAAACTATTTTCCAAATGAAAGCTGAAAAGAAGTAGCAATTCATTCACTTTCAGAGAGTGAGTAAAGAAAAAGAGGGAGGGGGACTCTAATCACTGTTAACAACATGACATGAGGAGGTCACTTTACACCACTCCAAGTTAACTAGATTTTAACCTTGTTCCAGCCTGATGAGCAAAGCAAGAAGATAATTAGTAATCTAAATGGTGACGATATCATATCCTGTGTGCATTCTGGCATCTTGGCAGACACAAGGGAAAGAAATAAAACTAAATCACAGTCTTTACCCTCCAGCAACTCCTAGAAGAAGGTTAACATATAAATGAAGAACTTTTAAAATAATTATAATGTGTCCATTTTTTTTTTTTTTTTTGCAGACCTTGTATCTTTCAGTTACATTCTCCCAGCTGATTACATTCAAACAGCTTTTAGATAATCACATCTGACACTTTATACTGAAGGTAATAGGCATACTCCCACACATCAGTCCCCCAAAGTGGAATACAACTGTTGTTCTTTGTAACAGATCCTGATTAGAACAGGCAGCAATTTGTAAGTATCCCTGTTACTTAATGAAACCAGGCCAACCCCAAGCTGAACCTTGAACACCAACAGACAAAGCTGTCAACTTCCCCTCAGTCAAAGCAGTAAAGTAACACATGCTAGCTTCCATCCACTCCCAGTTTGTTCTCTGCCATCATTAAGGCTTAGATTTGTCCCTAAAATGGGAAGAGTGACAGGTCCTTCACCACTAAAATTTAGTGCAAGCTGAAGAGTCACCTGAATTATGACATCCTCTTTCACCAAAATCTGTTTATATTTTTCCTTGGTAGCATTCAAGTTATTTGCACAATTTACATGATATTTACAATGGTACAGCTGCATGATTTATGCATTATTGCTAGGCCCCAAGGCACCATAACCATAAGCAAAGTCAGGGAGGCTGTGCAAAAGCATTAAGAATATACAACAGGACTTCCCTGGTGGTGCAATAGATAAGAATTTGCCAGCAGTGCAGGGGACAAAGATTTCATCCCTGGTCCAGGAAAGATTCCACATGCCACAGAGCAATGAAGCTTGTGTGCCTGTGCTCTAGACCCTGTGAGTCACAACTACTGAGGCTTCATGCTGCAACTGCTGAAGCCCATGTGCCTAGGGCCTGTGTTCTGTAACAAGAGAAGCCACTGCAGTGAGAAGCCAGGGCACAGAAACGAAGAGTAGCCCCCGCTCACCTCAGCGAGAGAAAGCCTGTGTACAGTAATGAAGACCCAGGGCAAACAAAAAAGAAATAAATAAAATTATTTTTAAAAAACTATTTATATATAAAAAGAATACACAATAAAGTCAACATGGGCAAATGGTCAAAAGCAAGAGCTCTGGAGCAAGATTGTCTGGGTTCAAATCCTGGATCTATCACACAGTAGCTGTATGGTCTTAAGTAAGACAATTAACTTATCTGTTTTCCAGTTTCCTTATGAGTAAAATGGAGATGGTAGTATTAGCTTACTTCTAAGATAATTGTCAGAATGAATGAGATTCTATACAAAAATGCTTACAAAGAGACATATGCATTCAGTATTAGAGCTTGTTACTCTCTCTGGAGTATGCAACTTGAGTTAAATCTTGAAGTATGAGAAAGTATCTGCTAGATGGATGAGAAGAAAAAATCCATTCCAGGCAAAAAGAGTAATGCATTCCAGGAGAGGGGAGAGGACGGTCAAGAGGTTTAACATGCCTAGTGTGCGGGTTGCATGGTGTTGGAGTGGGAAACCTGAGTCTGAGACATACAGTAAGGCACTCTACATCATGCTAAGCCATCTGTACAATACGTTTGTCCTCAAAACTAGTGAAGTATTTTGAAGGTTCATCAGCATTCAAAGAGTGACAGCAAGTACAAGGCTGTACTTCAGTTAGTCTGAAAAGAGAGTTAAGGGCAAATACCACAGGTGGCGCTAGTGGTCAAGAATCTGCTTGCCAGGCCAGGAGACATGAGACCTAGGTTCAATCCCTGGGTCAGGAAGATCCCTGGAGGAGGGTACAGCAAAACCCACCCTAATATTCTTGCCTGGAGAATCTCATGGACAAAGAAGTCTGGTGGGCTACAGTCCATAGGGTCGCAAAGAGTCAGACACAACTGAAGCGACTTGGCATGCAATACTAATACTTATGACGCTCCGCAGTGGTATCTAAGAGCACAAAGTAGGAAAATGTGCTAGAGTTTCTTATTAGTTCTGTCAGGAATTGCAACTACTGCTCTTTCGTAGTAATCATCCTTTCGGGAAATTGTTTGTTAAAGTCTGAGTGAGAAAGGAAAGCGAACTGCCTACTACAGTCTAAGGTTTGCCCCTACAAGCCCGGATGTGAGTTTACCAGTCAGACAGAGGAAGGACGCTTCCACTGACATTCTATGCGCTCAGGTTCTATGAATAGGGACCTTCACTGGCCTGTACAGTACAGGGCCATTCAAGAGCAATTAAATTTGGTTAAAATAAGAAAGAAATGCTTTTTAAGGAGAGAGAGAGAGAGAAAAAAAAAAGAAGGCTTGAGGGATTGCAAAAGTTGATTGTGCTGAAGCACTTTTACACAGGTTTGTTTTAGTTCTCAATTGTCAAGTCGTATTTAAACTGGTCTCTTACTCTGAAATACGATAACCTTTCTTTTCTCTGAGTTCTTTCTACTAAATTAATAGCACTGTCTCTAATTCCATGCGCAGCAAGCAAAGAGTTTATTTTACCAGATAACAGTAGGTCTGGTGATCAGCCAATGTCTAAAGAACCACTAGCCAAGTCAGTAGTAGGCCAAAGACTGCAACTGATAAATAGATACTGCTCACTAAATCACTTTAAAATTGTTTCATCTTCTCTATCCGAGAGTATTATTCACGTTGAGTTCTGACACAACTGAAAGTAAAAAAAAAAAAAAAAAATCACAATTATCTATAAAAATAAAATCTTATTAGGGTTTTGAAAGGAGAAATAAATAGATGCATTCGAATATAGAAGATAGTTTAAATTGCAAAAGAAATCAGTAGAAAAAAGTCCAAATTTAGGAAATTCATCATAGGGTAGTTTTACTATAGATTGAAAACTGCATTTAAAATACTCTTCAGGGAGAAAGCTTAAGGAGCACTGTAACTTTTTATAGGACCTGTGTGTACCTCTCTTTCTTCTTTGCTAAGGGACAAAACTTCAATGCTCAAAAAAAAAGTTTGATTTCCTCTCACCACTCCCAGCTCAGGTCACATTTCCCCAGGATTAAATAAGGGAAGTGAAGGAGTAAAAACAGAAATGCAGATCAGCCCTAAGCCCCAACTCTGCAGTTGCCTTGAATTCCTAATGATCACAAACCAACTGCACTTTCTCCAAAGGAAGGAAAAGCGCATTTAGGATATAATATGATTCTGGCTTTTAAATACCTAAACACCATCACTAAAAATTATATTAAATGATAAGGCTGGCTCAATATGTATAAAACCCTGTATTTATATAAAACAGAGTTAGTCATAAGTAGAACTATTAACTTCCATAGTATCTTCTTCAGGACCTTAAGGACATGTACTGAATTTCCCAAAAGAGAGGAAAAACCTTCATGGTTGAAATACTAGCTCTATCTTAGCCATTGCCAGCACCGCATATCATGGTAGACCCTGAAGAGGAAGTATTTCTCTATAAATTAACTATCTATTTATTCCTGAAGTAAGAGGTGGTTATGTACTTTTAGACACTTTGACAATCCAAAAGGAAAAACTTGAATTAGAATCTGCGCTACTAAGCGCATCGGTTATTTTTTTCCCAAAGCTGACTGCTTGTTTGGAAAAAAGGTTATCTGTTAAACAAATAACCCATATCAAGTAAAAATCAATTCATTATCTGACTTATTAATACATTTAGATAAAAACATACAATTAGATATAATATATATCACCCAGTCAATATAAAATCAACACGAAAAGAGAAATTTGACATTATTTGTCTTATTTGAAATAAATATATAACTTTCTTAGCTTCTTGAAAATTCAAAGTTGTACTGGGTCCTCTATTAGGAACTTTAGAGAGGGAAAAAAAAACTATGTTCATAATCCAGCAACAAATGTATACAAAAATATTTTATAAACTGTTGCACTTTTTACTTTGATATAGATCTTATAGAATCACATAATTTGGTATATTAACAATACAAATTATCAAAAATTACCTATATCTAAATTTAGAACATTAAGGAATATTTAAATGCGTTCTATAATCTCCTGTGTTTCTTTGATTCATCATTTTCACTTAATCGATCCTCACTAATCTAAACTCCAGCACATATATTTAAGCAATATATGGTCATTCTATATTGCATAAATGCACACAAATTAAGTAATAATTATTTATTCCATTAAGTCTCAGACTACTATTATTTAAAGATACTTTATCATTATTGCAGATTTCACCCTACTCATTTATGGAAAATCTTAACTATTATATGAATATATATTTTTTGAGAGACAAGATTCAGTTAAGAATTTTTCTGTGCCTTAGTTTCCTCATTAGTGAAGTGAGAAGGTAGTATGGAGTTGCAATTTTTACATGAATTTCTATCTCTAGCATTCTCTTTAATAGAATCTAAACACCTTTTCTTCTTTTGAAAAATTCAGCTTTTTATTAAACACTATCACTGAAACTTAATTCGAATCCATTCATTATCACTACATAGGTAGTGCCTAAATAAGTTAACCAGAGTGAAGAGAAATTTGTCTCAGAAAAGAAAAAAAATTTAAGAATAGAAAGGCAACTACTTATTTTTTGTCAGAAATCCTACCCACAAACTTGAAAAGGGGCCCATATTGGCCTTGCTACATTTTAGTGATAACTTGAATAATGTGCCCCTTCAATTTTAGTCACAAATCGAAGCAAACATAGAAGCTAAACTTTAATTATATAAATCATAAGCAATCATACTATCTAGATATATACATTTCTCATTTTGCAACTTCATAATTTTATTTAAAACTCTGAGTATACCTCTTACAGAATTATTTTTATAAAGTAGAATCTAGTAAAGTATTAATTATAAAGTCAATTGTCACATTAAAATATTAATATACTTAATTTTAAAACTAATATACAATTTTGTGAAAGTGTCTATAATTAGCTGAATATATATGTGCCACCTAAACTAAGGTTATCTGTATAAAAGATTCAGGAAGATGTTTCTCATGAGCCACCTACTTTTCTTTAGTGTTTATTACAGACTTTGTTGATTTTTTGCTTTAAAAAACAAATGGAAACACAATATTAATAATCATAGAAGATACTGCATTTGCTATCAGAAGCGTATCTGATCTTTTAACTGATTTCTGATTGAGTAACCTAAGGGACAAGCTTGATCTCTTCCCAAGTTGGATTAGCACATACTCTGGAAGCCAGCACCATTTCACCTGCTGATCCCAGGCACTCAAAACACTTCAGCAGGAATCACTACCAACTACTGACAAGCGTCGAAAATTCTTCATAAAATTAATCAACGTTTTGCAAGGCACAGTATTGGCTCAACCACCAAAGGTAGACTACCATTTTAATTAATGACAAAATGATTCAATCAGATATTATATTTTCTTTTTACTCAATTTAGCTTAACTCCTTTAAAAACTGCTAAAACCATCTATCATAAAACCATCAATCTGAACACAATCATGAGTTATAGTCACTACAAATTCTAGGTAAATTTCAGGTTCTATCTTAATAAGTACTGAACTAATTGAATATGAAATCTATAAATTCATGAGATAAAACATTTATATTAACCATAAGCAAGTATATGAAATATGATGCTGAAGTTAATGCAAATATAAAACATAATGCTTACTCTTTTCTTCTTACTAAACCATAATAAATACTAAAAAAAAATTTAAGTAAGTTAAAGATTACTAAAGTACAGAGTTTGTATTTACAAAGTAAAATAATATGACTGTGTGAATTCACTGACTCTCTTTTCATTCACTCCAAGAAACTTTCTTTGTAAGGTTTTCTCTGTAAGATGCTTCAGGATCCTAACTACATATTTTTAGAGTCCAATTTATTATGAACCCAGAACTTTTTAGGCTTAAGTATTTTTTAATCCAAGAAATACAAATTTTAGATGAAGGTTATCTTTAAATTATCTTTTGGTTTAACAATCAGATCATACTGCTGCATCTCAGAGAAATTAAATTATATAAATATATAATTCTGGTATACAATAGCTTATTTAGAAACTAACTCATTGTTACATCATTTGCAAATATAAACGCTAGCATGAGAAATGGACACAGTTTATTTTTCCTTTGTGTGATGATTCAGGCTAGTGTTTCCTTTTTAAGCATTAATATAGTATTTCCTTTTTGAATTTCATTAGGTGGTAAGAATGCCTACAAGAGTAGGTTTAAGTATAGTTTCCTTCTAAAGAATAAGCACCTAGCAATTTGGTGAAACAAATATCAAATCTTAAACAATGTGAAGATCCAAATAACCATATACTTTCAAGATATTTCATCAAAAATAACAAACAGAAACTACACATGATCCTTAAAGTTTGCTATTTCTCACATTAGATGGTTTTGTAATAATAGAGGTTTCTTTTTCCACCATTTATTTGATGTGGTACTAAGATGTTTTGTTTAAAACAATTTTAGGTATGCAGCTAGATTTAAATGAGAAAATTATGCATCACAAGTGTAGAAATATGACCTTTCTGATATCCTTAGAGCTTTAAAGAAGCCCCAGTGTGGAAGTGAAACATCTTCAGTGAAATAATCCCTGAATGCCTATGATAAATCTCTCGAGTTTACAATGCATCTGTCTTCACTTAAGAAAGTCTTAGTTTCCATATTAAAAAACAAAAGGCTACCACTATGATACTTGTCCCAAGTTTGGACAAAAAAAATAGCTGGAAAAGTTCAAAAGGAAACAGTATACCTGTTCTTCCTTAATCAAGTGTCCTTTTTCAGGATCATTGTACTTAGAAGGACTTTAGGAGGCCTTATATCCTGAGGCAGTTGCTTGAATTCCAAATAATAAAGAAAACCAGCAGAGGGCAGACTTGAGGACAGAACCGACCAATCCCGCTGGTGACCAGGTACCAAAGGTAAAGTGCAAACTTTTGATAGATTTCACTTTCAAGACTCTACTATTTATCTTTTAATATGTAGAAATGAATGAATCCACGTAATTAGCATGACTTATTCCAAAATTCAAAGACAGTCCTAATGAGGCTCTGTACTATTCGCCAGGAAAAGTCACAGAGGAATAACCCATCCCTGCCTGCTCCTCAGGAAGGTGAACAATCACAAAGTGTGCAGAAGAAATACAGACCTGGCTTCGCAGAGTTCGGCCTCCGGGAGCGCTAACTCCCACTAAGGAGAGCTCAGATCTTGGCGCCCACCAGGGTCAGACTCAGGTTTCTGCTAAAGCCTGCGCCTTTGGGGTTGACAATTTGTTTCTCCCTCAGCCAATCATCGCCGCCCTCCTTCTTACCCCTACTTCTCTGCGCACCCCGACAAAGCTTGCTTTTCTACTGTAAGCTGTTTGGGCTCCCTTAACTCCAAAGGAGTCCGTCCTCCCGCCAGCCGTGTCTACAGCACCTAACGGACCGCTCCAGCCAGATGCCTTTGCGGGAAAGGGCGGGGGAAAGGGAGGGAGGAGGCGGAGGGGAGGAGTGAAGTCGCTCTCCCTCCTCGGGTACTGACAGAGCTGCAGTCTTCCCAGCAGGTCTGGTCATTGAATATTTGGTGGTGCCACGTAGGAACTTTTCCTTACCTCTCTCCTCCCATCCCACCCCACGCCCCCTCCCCTTCCCTCCAATCCCTACTCCTCCGCCCCCACCCCATTTGCTTGGCGAGTTTCATCATTCTCCAAGAGAACTGCACGTCCAACCTGCAAGAAGAAGTTGGGGGGGAGGGGGGCGGGGCGGGTCACAGAGGGGAGGAAGGTGCAAAATCCCGGGAAGAGTGTTCTTCCTATCTCCATCCATTTCTTTTAATCTGCCATTTTTTCCCTATTACTATCTCCTCAAAATGACACACACACACAAAGTATTCTCAGTCTTCAAGATTCATGCCCCCCGGTCTCTCTCAAATCCTCAAAACAGCTTATGTCTCACTTTGTTCCAGACAAAGAGCTTTATCAAGGTTCATTTTATACCCTTTCTCTATATTCTCTCCTCAGCTCACCTTTAAAAAAGGACTTCCATTAGTTACAATCTGAAGAAACCAGATGTGTTCAAAAGGTAGTCTAAGGACCTTTCCTCAAACAAAAGCTTTGTACAACTGCCTCTGTGTTCAAGGTAATATTTTTCCTCTTTTCAAAGCCCCTGGAAGGTGGTGAAGGACATTTCAGCAGGCTCTGTGCCTGACAGATCTTTTCTCCTGCTACCTCTTCTCCCATTACTGTCCCGCCTACATCCATCTCTCTCGCACCAGTCTTCACTTCCAACCTGGTGGCAGCTACAATCTGGATTTTATTTGAGAGAATTGTTGGGGGGGGAGGGGTTGGAAGAAGGAAGGGGGGAGGGGCACAGAATGAGAAAGACCGACAGCAATCTCCCACCTCCCCCAAACCATTTTTTTCTTACCTCCTCTGACCTCTCTAGCCTGGAAGAGGAAAGTCAGTGCGAGAGTTGTTATGGTGAAATCCCAGAGCCACCGTTTCGTTTTCCACCTAGAGGACCACCGCTCCATCTCCGAGCCCCGCACTCACAACTGTGAACTCAACCCACGAAATCGCGATTGCAGACCTACTTCGTCCCTTCCAAGGTATCGTCGGGGATGTTTGCTACACAGCCATTGGCGAGGGAGAGGGGGAAAAAGTCAAAGGGCTTTTTCTTAAATTTGATGGTTTGCTTCCTTCCTGTCTCTCGCCCCCTCCTCTCCCTCTCGGTTGGCCCCGCCGGTCGGGACCCTCCGATCCGTCCTCTGCGGGGCCCTGCCTTCAGACTGACGGCAGATGAGGGGCTTCAACCAAAAATCTGAGAGGACTGCGTGCCCCTAAAGGCTTCATGCCGTCAGTGGGCCGGACGAGAGGCTCCGGGCAGCCCCCTCCCCCGCCCACTCCCCTCCCGCGCCCCCCTTACCCAGGGCGAAACTGACAAGCCCGCTGAAGGTCAGATCCAATCACACGCCTCGCGGGCGGCCCCGAGCCCGCCCCCCTTTCCTTTGCCGGAGAATCAGGTCTCCCCGCAAGCCCAGCCCACCAACCAGCCCCCATCTCCCCACTCCTTTCCTCCCTCCTCTCCTACCCAAATCCCGGAGAAGAAATGGGAGGGAGTTACGGGGGACGCGTGCTTGGCTCCAGCACTTTGGGAATGAAAGGAATTGCAGGAGAGCCCCAGAGTCCACAGAGTTTTCAAGGAGCTTCTGTATTCAATAAAAACAGCTACTTGTCTACTTGCACCCGTCTGTGAGCCTCTCCTCGTCGGCGGGGGAGGGGAGGAGCCCAGCGTCTGAACCGCCACACCGCTGGAGTTCTGGGCTGCCGGCGGTAACCTTATCCCTGTGCAAAAATCTGCTTCTTATAGCAGACGTGGAACCAGCGGACTCACTGCTCTGCCTGCTCCGAAAAGCATTTTTTAGTATTATTTTTATACGGAGAATTAAAAGAAAGGGATGAAGGTGAGATGGAAAGACCCCAGAGGTCAAAATCCTTGATCTTACAGGGAAGCTCTCCTTCGAGGTCTGAAACTGACAGGTTTCTCTCTTGAATGTTTGAATTCTACGCTAGCTTCATTCAGAGGCTTGTCTCTTAAAGAACTGAACTGTACTCTGAGGCAGGAGGAGAAAGAAATATATGGGAGCTGACATTAAGGGGGTGAGTAATTTAATTTTCCAACTGATTCCATCCTGAACCCGGTTGAGGGGGCAGAGGGAGAGGAGAAAAGTCAGGGAAAGCAGCTAGCGGAGATCTCAAAGCGCCTAGGCCCACAGCTCCTATAAAGGGCCTCAGGAGCTGAAAATATGGTCACTCCACATTGAAACTAATGAGAAGGGACAGGTTTCTAAACTCCTTCTGCTTACTCCTCTTCCAAGTAATCCACTTAAACCTGGAGTATAGGTTCTTCAGTCAGTTTTTTCTACGTTTAAATTATCCCTTCCTATTGGCTCCTTTTTGTTCTGTAATATTTCTTAAGATGTTTCTCAAAATTTTTCTGGAACAGAGCCCAACAAGGTGCCAGCATACATTAGGCGTTCAATAGAGATGGGCTGAGTGAATGAATACCTTTTCCTGTTGGTAAAAACTGGAAGCTTTGGCCAGGACCTATGCTGAGATTTTAAGATATTTCAAGGTTTAAGAGTTCTCAGCTAAGTTCATGAGGCGCATATGTCCACTAATTTTTAGGAATCTAATTTTCTACTAGTTATCAAAAAATGGCTCATGACCCATGAGATTATTAAGATATTCTAACTCTGTGGTTTAAGAGATGAAAGGAAGGTATTCAGAAACTATATGAAGTCCAAGATGGAATTAATTGTACAAGGACATGTATAAGAGGCATATCAAATGAGGAAAGCAATTAAAAAATACTTTCAAAGTGACTATTCACTCTGTGACAAAGAACCATTCCCACATCAAGAAATTTACTTCTTAAAGATAATAGGTTAAAAAAATACTTTGCATTGATAATGTTACTGGCAGAATGTTGAGATGCCTTATATCAGCTGCAGAAAAGTATCTTCAAGTTGTTATTACAATTTAATAAAATAATTAAATATCATGCAGTGTTTGAATGTGAAACGTACAAATAAAAATTAAGAACCTTAAGGAGACTGAACAACAACAACAAAGGGAAAAATATCCTGAAATTTATCACCTTCATTATCCTTCATCTTCTCAAAATGAAAAGTCTGTTGGAATTTTCAGTTAACAATTTTTTTTGAAACCTGAATTCTTTTTGTCCAATTCTTTGTGTATTTTTAAACTTATTTTCGAGGTCTACCCTTAAATGTAAAATAGTGAAACGAATACAGAGTTTGGAAGTACATCATTTGTGAAGCTAGCAGAATCCTAAGTCAATGCAAGACCTAGAGAGAGTCCCAGTGCTTGCAGGTACATGTAGAAATGGTGTTCCAAGCTGTTTTTCAATAGCTCTCCTGATTTGTAGAGAATTCTATGGTCTGATACTGTTCTGGGAGGTGAGAAATGATGCAGTCAGTCTAGCAAGTCCCACCTTCTGGTCACATCTCAGGCCTGTTCACAGCAGTGAATGGGTCCTTTCAGGCAAAGTGGTTTGGGTGAATAGAGTTATTACTACCTTATGCTGTCTGTACTCTGTGGTCTGAATTCCTCTGGCCACTGCCCAGAGAAGCATAACCTGGGTCTGAATTAATGCTCTGGAAGGAAATATAGTGGACTCATAGTAGGGAATAGCTAATTATTTCTTACCCCTCTAACCTGTAGCTACTAGCCAGGTCTGGAGTCTCCTAGGTACCTGCCCGTGGATTTACAGGAGATGAATTTAGTGGAAGGAAGGATAATGCTAAAGAGCAAAAGGATAGAGGGAAGCAGAAAGAGACCCACCTCACTACCTTCAATTTCACAGGGAATGACTTGTTTCCTACACCACCTTTCAACCAGTCCTTGCCAATTGTTTATATGTAAATACAAATTGTAATGGAATGCGACAGTTTCCTAACATATAGGTCTTTCATTTGGAGCACAAGTATCTGTATTACATTTCCCATCTTGTTACATTTTTTTACAAAGTGGCATTTGAAGATATTTGTTCATTTTTGTATAATTTGCTCTGATCGAAAGTCTTTCAAAAACAAGAGGAGAACAGTTTAGAGAAAAAATAGTCACATTATTTGTAGCAGTATTTTAGATTGACCATTTGGCCATATTGGCTTGTCTGGGAAACTGAAAGAATAATTTGATAATTGATTAGAGGTATAGTGGTATAGTGCTGTGCTGTGTTTAGCCGCTCAGTCATGTCCAACCCTTTGCGACCTCATGGACTGTAGCCCGCCAAGCTCCTCTGTCTATGGGGATTCTTCAGGCAAGAATACTGGAGTGGGTTGCCATGCCCTCCTCCAGGGGATCTTCCCAACCCAGGGATCAAACCCAGGTCTCCCGCATCGCAGGCAGAATTTTTTACCAGCTGAACTACCGGAGAAGCCCCAGTAGCATAGATGGGGAACATAAATGTTCTAGACAATCTTCAGAGTTCATGGAGCTTTATTAAACATTGTGTGATGCTGATAAATCTCCCTTAATGTTGTCAAAAATAGTCCCTAACAGAAACAGTAATAGAGAACTCAATTGTAAGACTTAAATTACTATGGGTAGAATTAGGTGAAAGAAGTAGATTTTTGAAAAGTTTCCTCATCTTTGAAATGATTTGGCATTCGTGAAAGAGAGATGATACATATATGAACAATTTCTCCAAACACACTAAAGCCATTGTATCTACTTAGACTTCGTGAATGAGAAATTATTACGGGGGTGGGAAACTCTTGCACACATCAGAAATACTTAATACATTTAAAAGAAAATCGTTGTTGAATGTAATCCCTCTCTCACTGTGCCTAATGGTTTGTCTTTCTTGCACTTTTCTGAACTTTAGGTCAATTATTTTAAGAAAGAAATGACTAAGCAGTTTGACATTGATTTTACAGTTGTTTTTCTCCTAATACATGAGTGGCTAAAAATTAGTCTCTGTTTAAAAGTGGTGTCGGTTCCTCTTACCTCACAGATGGGCCACTGTATTGTAGAAAGTTGGGGGTGAGAGAGGGATAGAAAAGTTTATTTTCATAGTCAGTCTAGCTCACAATTACCCCACAGTGATGACTGGATATTTTTCTGCACGTTTACTATGAAATAATATACAGAACTTGAGAGGAATCTAAATTTAGCACAAATCCATGATGAAAGAGAATCCTTATATGAAAAGTTTGCTCTATTAGAGTGCTAAAGGAGTCAACTCAGAGATGACAGACCCATGCTGTTTAAAAGAAAAGTCAAATCAAATCTAAATGAACCCCAAACCAGCAAGGACAATTGCCTTGTACAAGCATGTACATCTGTCTTAAAAATATCCTGTGGTTAGCTATGCTCACAGAAACTATCATGGTTCTGCTCACAGAAAACTATCATGGTTCTTTTTCATAATTATCCAAAGATAGAAGACAGGAAAAGAGAACAGAATGATTCAGGGTAAAACCTTAACTATCTGTTGGACCTTTGTCAAGATACTTTATTCTCTGTATCTTTTTTCTTCTTAATTGAATGGATTTGGCATTTACTAAGCTTCTGTGTCAGCAAAAATTACACAAGACTTTCTACAGAGTGTTGCAGGATAACATCAATATCTCTTATCAATAGAAGTTGAAGATGGTATCTTAAACATTTTAGTGAACTACAAACCATGGCCAAAGGAAGTTACCACATCAAGAATATAACCCAATGATGTTTCATTGTATATGGTGTCCCAACTATCATTTGAGTAGTAATTGTCTTGGCTGTTCCTAATTGATTCATATTGGCTGTTCCTAATAAAATAAGGTGGCTGAAGGTAAGGAGTTTAGCTTATCTATAGAAATTATTTACTCTTAAAAATCTACACATAGCAATTTCATTAGCTTTAAATTTTAATTTTGGTAGTAAAATGAGAATATGTAAATAATTTTCCTTTGATGCTTATTATTTCCTAATATAAATAATAAAACTGACCACATATATCAGTGCACTTTCCAAAGTAAGTGAAACCTTTTCTTACCTCATTGATGTCTATATAGATTCATCCATCCCAATGGCATTTGTCAATATTTTTTATTTAAAATGAATATTATTTCCAGATAACCATGTGTAATCTGTTTTATGCCTCCACCATATATACCAATTCATTTAATTCTGAAATCAAATGCATGTGCTTCAAAAATCTGAAGACTCATACAAAACAGATTTCTGAATTATAAACAATATTTTTGTTATTTTTATATGACAGCCTTATACATTTTCTTGTTGCCAAAATGAATGCCAAATATAAGATTTCAGGCTGGTGAATATGGTTAAATGTTGAAATAGATCTGATTTTTTAAACATCTGTAATGAATAACTTCAACTTAATTTGTTTTGCAGATTCTCAACATTTAATAATCCTCCCAATATTATATGTTCTGCCAGTATTAGTATGGTAAAATTATTGCACATTCAAATGCTGGACAAACAATAGATCTTATTTCAAAATCCCACAATCTAAAATATAAGTCTGGAAAATCATATATGGATTTAAATGGTTGCAAAACAAGCAGCGTTTACTATGAAGAAATACTTTTGAAAGCAAAATACTACTGTCACTAAAATACAAACATTTTTATTGAAAATACTTAATGCTTGCTGTTGTTGCTGTTAATCTTCATAACATCTTCATTAGGTAAGAATGTGTCAATTTCAATAGTTATAAAGTGCTGCACATAAAATAAAGAGGATATATAAATTATTTAAACAAAGGAAAACATATGCTAGAAAAGAACACTAATTTTTTTCTTTCTATTTCAAGACTTTGGGAGTTTAATCATCAAGGTTTTTTTATTCCAGCTCATGAGGTCATATGTTCTCTCTCAAAGAATGTGTAAAACAAAATGCATTTATTCCATACTCAATGAAATTTCAAAATATATTCGCTCTTAAAAGTCAAATATAGATAGCAATTCTGTAAATGATGGTTACTCTCATGGGAGTTTGAACAGAAGACATTTAAAATTTTTTTTAAATTAGGTTTGAATCCTCACTGTGCCACTTGCTACCCATGTAATTGATTGCCAGTCACACACTATTCTGAATCTTTGCTTCTAAGTGTGTAATATATATAGCATCTACAGGCTTGCTATAATGAATTTTTTAGGTACTCTCTTTGGTGACTGATACTGAGTAGTCCTCAATAAAAAGCTGTGTTTGAGGCTTCCTTGGTGGCACAGTGGTGAAGAGTCCACTTGCCAGTGCTGGAGAGACGGGTTCAATCCCTGGTCAGGGAAGATCCCACATGCCACTAGGCCCGTGCACCACAGCTATGAAGCTTGTGCTCTAGAGTCTAGAAGTCAAACTACTGATCCACATGCCACAACTAACTATTGCTTCTTTACCAGCATACAAGTTTCCCAGGAGACAGGTAAGGTGGTCTGATACTCCCATCTCCTTAAGAATTTTCAACGTATTTTTGTTAGTGTCAGTTAAACCACTTTTAACTCTGGTATAAAAGTCAAAAAAACAAAATGTTTAAGAATAACTAGCAACAAGAACTACTTAATAAATACACAATATAAAAATATGTATGTAGTGACATCAATAACATAAAGTATTATTTATGTATTATTACTTGGGAAATAAATAATATTTATATATTTATAAATATTATTTATTTGGGAAATAAAAATGTGGAGTTTTATAGGTTCCATGGTGACTCAGACAGTTAAGAATCTGCCTGCAGTGCAGGAGACACAGATGTGATTCCTGAGTTGGAAAGATCCCCTGGAGGAGGAAATGGCACCCCGCTCCAGTATTTTTGCCTGGAGAATTCCACAGACAGAAGAGCCTGGAGGGCTACAGCCTGTGGGACCGCAAAGAGTTGGATACAACTGAGCCTGGTGGGCTGCAGTCTGTGGGGTCACGAAGAGTCAGACGCGACTGAGCGACTTCACTTTCACTTTTCACTTTCATGCATTGGAGAAGGAAATGGCAACCCACTCTGGTGTTCTTGCCTGGAGAATCCCAGGGACTGGGGAGCCTGGTGGGCTGCCGTCTATGGGGTCGCACAGAGTCGGACACTACTGAAGCGACTTAGCAGCAGCAGCAGCAGCAGCAGAACGCCTAACTAACTTAGCTTAAAGTTAGGTTGATATAGGCTTAAAAATAAAAAGTTATTCTAAATATAAGATGAAACTTTATGTAACTCATGTAATATCGTGATTTAAAACAACAACAACAACAAAAAAAAATGTATATTTGAATTTCATCTCCATTTCTGGCACAGGACTCCTAAATCCCTTTATCACAAGAGACAAAGATCATTATATAATGATAATAGAGTCAATTCATTAAGAAAATATAACAGTTATAGATACATATGCACTCAACATCGGAGCACCTAAATATATGACTGGTTGGATCTCCTTGCTGTTCAAGGGACTCTCAAGGGTCTTCTCCAGTACCACAGTGCAAAAGCATCAAATCTTCGGCACTCAACCTTCTTTGTCAGTGTATAGTAACACAACTGATTTTGTGTTTGATCAAAGCAGTCAGTCCTAAATGAAATCAACCCTTAATATTCACTGGAAGCACTGATGCTGAAGCTGAAGCCCCAGTTCTTTGGCCACTTGATGCGAAGAGCCAACTCATTGGAAAAGACCCTGATACTGGGAAAAATTGAGGGCAGGAGGAGAAGAGGGTGACAGAGGATGAGACGGTTGGATGACATCATCAACTCGATGGACATTTGAGGAAACTCCAGAAAATAGTGAAAGACAGGGAAGGCTGGCATGTTGTAGTCCTTGTGGTCACAATGAGTCAGACACGACAGAGTGACTAAACAACAACAATGAACTATCAGGAAGGAAATCAATAAAACAATCTTATTTATAATAGCATAAAAATAATCAAATACTTAGGAATAAACTTGACTAAGAAGACAAAATATTTATACACTGAAAACTACAATACATTGATGAGAGAAATTTAAAAAGATGCAAATAATGAAAATGTATCCACATTCAAAACTGTTAAGATGTCCATACTACCCAAAGCAATCTACAGGATTTTGGAATTTTTCAGATTTTTACAGATACTGGAACTTTTCAAATTCCAATAGCACTTTAACAGAAGTAGGAAAAAAAACTTAAAATTCATATGGAACAGCAAAAGAGCCAAAAAAACTGAAGTGATCTTGAAAAAGAACAAAATTTGAGGTAATATATGCTTCCTGTTTTCAAAACATATTATGAATGTTTTATGTAATTAAAATAGTACTGTACTGACATAAAGACAAACACATAGACCAATGATAGAGAGCCCAGAAATAAAGGGGTGCATATGTGGAAAACTGTTCTTCCACAGAATGCATAGAATATACAAGGAAAGGATAATCTCTTTAACAAATGTTCTTGGGAAAGTGTATATCCCCATGCAAAAGAATGAAATTGGATCCCAATCTTTCACCAACATACACATCAGCTCAAAATAGAAAATTTTAAAGTAAAACATGAAACTATAAAACTCCTAGAAGAAAATGTATGGGAAAACTGCATGACATTGATTTTTGCAATGATTTCATGGATATAACACCAAAAGTACAGGCATCAAGAGCAAAAGTAGACAATGGAACTGACTTACTAAAAAGGACTTCTGCACAACCAAGGAAACAATCAAGAGAATTTTAATGTAAGCCCTGACAATTGAATTTTCTCTTTGCTTTAATGCAAATGCCTGACTTAAGCTTTGATTGCAGAGGCATCCACTTCAAAGAGGTACTTCTATGACAGTTATATTGAATAAACACATTTCCAGCCATGCAACTAGTTAAAAAGCCAGGCTGAACACCACTTGAGGCTTTTTTTTTTCCCCCCAACATATTGCTTGGTTTAGATAACTAGCCATTTGGGCTATTTTTCTTTTTTCTCTTCTTGCACTTTCAATTCTCATTCTTATATTTTAAATTTATCAGTAGTAATCCCATGAAACCCTAGGCCCCGACCCTTGACGGCAAATAGAAGCAGAATCTCGAGCTTATGCATTCTCTCTCTCTTTCTCTCTACCTGTGACCTCGCTGTGTGGCCCAAAGTGTGGCACGTAATTTCCAGAACTTCTAAGTAATAAACCTTTTTTTCCCTAAATTTCCTAAAGGTTATTTCTGAGGGTGTCTTGGATTCATACTAAGAACCACCAGGGCCTACAAAGCAGAAATAAATATTTTCAAACTGTATGTCTGAAAAGAACTTGATTTCCAGTGCATATACACAACTCCTACAACTCAATGGCAAAAAACACAAATATCTTGATTTAAAACTTGACAAAGGCCTTGAATGAACATTTCCTTAAAGAATATGTACAATGGCCAACAGGTATATGAAAAGGTGCTCAATATCACTAATCAACTGTTGTTCAGTTGCTAAATTGTGTCCAACTCTGCGATCCTGTGAACTATGGCACGCCAGGCTTCTCTATCTGTCACTATCTCCCAGAGCTTGCTTAAACTCATGTCCATTGAATCAGTGATACCATCCAACCATCTCATCCTCTGTCGTCCCCTTTTTCTCTTGCCCCCAATTTTCCCCAGCATCAGGGTCTCTTCATATCAGGCAGACAAAGTGTTGGAGGTTGAGCTTCATCATCAGTCCTTCCAATGAATATTCAGGGTTTATTTCCTTTAGGAGTGACTGGTTTGATCTTCTTGAAGTCCAAAGGACTCTCAAGAGTCTTCACCAGCAGAACAGTTCCAAAACGGCAATTCTTTGGTGCTCAGCTTTCTTTATGGTCCAGCTCTCACATTCACACATGACTACTGGAAAAATTCTACCTTTGACTAGAGAGACCTTTGTCGGCAAAGTGATGTCTCTGCTTTTTTAAAACACTGTCAAGGTTTGACATAGCTGTTCTCCCAAGGAGCAAGTGTCTTTCAATTTCGTGGTTGCAGTCACCATCCATATTGATTTTAGAGCCCAACAAAATGAAATATGACACTGTTTCCACATTTCCCCCATCTATTTGCCATGAAGTGAAATGACTTGACGCCATGATCATTGTTTTTTGAATGTTGAGTTTTAAGTCAGGTTTTTCACTCTTCTCTTTCACTTTCATCAAGAGGCTCTTTAGTTCCTCTTCACTTTCTGCCATTAAAGTGGTATTATCTGCATATCTGAGGTTACTGATATTTCTCCTGGAAATCTTGATTCTAGCTTGTAAATTCATCTAGCCCAGGATTTCACATGGTGTACTCTGCATGTAAGTTAAATAAGCAGGGTGACAATATCCTGCCTTGACTGTATATTGACAATATATTGCTTTGACAGTATATATTCCTTTCCCAATTTTGAATCAGTCTGTTGTTCCATGTCTGGTTCTAACTATTGCTTGTTGTCTGCATGCAAGTTTCTCAGGAGGCAGGTAAGGTTGTCTGGTATCACCATCTGCTTAAGAATATTCCACAGTTTGTTGTGATCCACACAAAGTCTTTGGCATAGTCAAAGAAACATAAGTAGATTTTTTTTTTAATTCCCTTGTTTTTTCTGTGATCCAGCATATGTTGGTGATTTGATCTCTACTCATAAAAACCACAATGAGATTTTACTTCATGCCTGTTAGAATGGTGATTATCAGTTAAAAAAAAAAGGATAAGAAGGGTTGACAAAGATGTAGAGAGAAATTTAAATTCTTAGACACTGCTAGTGAGAATTTAAAATGATTTGGCCACTATAGAAAATAGTATGGAGTTTCCTCAAAAGATTAAAAATAAAACTACTATATGATCTAGCAATGTTTCTTATTAGTATATATCTGAAGAACTTCAAATCAATATTTCAAAAAGATCCCTGCACTCTCATTTTCATTGCTACATTCCTCACAATTGCCTAGATGTAGAAACAACTCAAATATCCATTGACAGATGAATGAAGAAAATGTGATATATACATACAGCAGAATATAATTCAGTATTTTAAAGAAAAGGAAAGAAACCCTATATTTGGACAACATGAGTGAATCAACAAGACATTATGGCAAGTGAAAGAAGTCATAGGACAAATACTGCATGATTCTTCTTATATGAGGTATCTGAAATGATCAAACTTATAGAAGCAGAGAATAGGGTGATGCTTGACAGGAATTGAAGTGACAGGGCAATGGGAATAATATTATAATTATATGAGATAAATAAGTTCTAGAGATCTCCTGGATAACCTACTGCCTTTAGTGCACATAGTTCTGTGCATCTGAAAACTTGTTAAGAGGGTAGATCTCATGTTGTATTCTTATCACAAAAACAAAAATAAAACAGGAAGACACAAGAAATATTTTGGAGGTTGTGGATGTATTAAATATGTGAAATTTTTCTATATTAAGTATACCTCCAATAAAGCTGAAAAAATACCATAGGAGGAAAAGTAATCATTAAATAATAAAATAAGATTTACTCTGCATTTAATTTAGCTCAATCACTTTTTAAAATTTAATTTTTACATATTTAATATGTAATACATAAATGGATATAAGATTTACATATGTATAATGTTTACATATGTATATATACTAGTATGGCTCAGCAAAGTTCAATTTCTAAGGCAGTTATTCAGCTGAACACTCTCCACAACTTGGAAAGTGTCTCCATCCTGAAGTTACCTATGTTATACACTATAGCATCTTCTACAACCCATCTCTTGAGCAGCTTGAATGTACTTTCTTTACATAAGTTTAAGAAAGAGCTCCTCTGGGATTTTAACCACTATGTTTTATTAGGGAAAACCACTGTGCTGCAGTTGGTCTTAGGTTGTAACTCATATTTTTCTTTCTTTATTACCCATTTGCTAGATTAGATGGTTTTCCTGATGCTGTAATCCACACTCATCCCTGTGGCTTCTACCCCTGTTAGCACCATGACTGTCTTAGGGATGGTTGATATACTTATCTATTTATAACAACAACAGAGCAAAAGGGTGCCAAGAATCTGCCAAGTAGATCAGTTCAGTTCATTTCAGTTCAGTCACTCAGTCGTGTCCGACTCGTTGTGACCCCATGAACAGCAGCATGCCAGGCTTCTTGTCCATCACCAACTCCAGAGTTTAACCAAACTCATGTCCATTGAGTCGGTGATGCCATCTAACTATCTCATCCTCTGTCATCCCCTTCTCCTCCTGGCCTCAATCTTTCCCAGCATCAGGGTCTTTTCCAATGAATCAGCTCTTCACAACAGGTGGCCAAATATTGGAGTTTCAGCTTCAACATCAGTCCTTTCAATGAACACCCAGGACTAATCTCCTTTAGGATGAACTACTTGGATCTCCTTGCAGTCCAATGGACTCTCGAGTCTTCTCCAACACCACAGTTAAAGCATCAATTCTTTGGCACTCAGCTTTCTTTATAGTCCAACTCTCACATCCGTACATGACTACTGGAAAAACCATAGCCTTGACTAGATGGACCTTTGTTGACAAAGTAATGTCTCTGCTTTTTAATATGCTCTCTAGGTTAGTCATAGCTTTTCTTCCAAGGAGAAAGTGTCTTTAATTTCTTGGCTGCAGTCACCATCTGCAGTGATTTTGGAGCTCCCAAAAATAAAGTCTGCCACTGTTTCCACTGTTTCTCCATCTATTTGCCATGAAGTGATGGGACTGGACGCCATGATCTTTGTTTTCTGAATGTTGAGCATTAAGCAAAATTTTTCACTTTCCTCTTTCACTTTCATCAAGAGGCTCTTTAGTTTTTCTTCACTTTCTGCCATAAGGGTGGTGTCATCTGCATATCTGAGGTTACTGATCTTTCTCCTGGCAATCTTGATTCCAGCTTGTGCTTCATCCAGCCCAGCTTCATCCAGCCCAGCTTCATCCAGCCCAGTGTTTCTCATAATGTACTCTGCATATAAGTTAAATAAGCAGGGTGACAATATACAGCCTTTATGTACTCCTTTTCCTATTTGGAACCAGTCTGTTGTTCCATGTCCAGTTCTAACTGTTGCTTCCTGACCTCCATACAGATTTCTCAAAAGTGTGAGTGTGATCACTCACCTAGAGCCAGACATCCTGGATTCCAAAGTCAAGTGGGCCTAGAAAGCATCACTACGAACAAAGCTAGTGGAGGTGATGGAATTCCAGTTGAGATATTTCAAATCCTAAAAGATGGTGCTGTGAAAGTGCTGCACTCAGTATGCCAGCAAATTTGGAAAACTCAGCAGTGGCCACAGGACTGGAAAAGGTCAGTTTTAATTCCAATCCCTAAGAAAGGCAATGCCAAAGAATGTTCAAACTACTGCACAATGGCATTCATCTCACATGATAGCAAAGTAATGCTCAAAATTCTCCAAGTCAGGCTTCAACAATATGTGAACCATGAATTTCCAGATGTTCAAGCTGGTTTTAGAAAAGGCAGAGGAACCAGAAATCAAATTGCCAACATTGCTGGATCATCAATAAAACAAGAGAGTTCCAGAAAAACATATAATTCTGCTTTATTGACTATGCCAAAGCCTTTGACTGTGTGGATCACTATAAACTGTGGAAAATCCTGAAAGAGATGGAAATACCAGAGCACCTGACTCTCTCTTGAGAAATCTGTGTGCAGGTCAAGAAGCAACAGCTAGAACTGGACATGGAACACCAGACTGGTTTCAAATAGGAAAAGGAGTACGTCAAGGCTGTATATTATAACCGTGCTTAGTAGATCACCTGATGCCAAATGTATTCCCTTCCCCATTTCATAGCAGCAATGCAGTCTTAATAAGCAGAATCAATTTACCTCCGACAAAGTGGTAACCCTTTTCTTGACTTCTGATATCTCAGAAGGAAGAGACAGAAGTGACAGGGCAACAGCTGTAGTTTAGTTTATGGGACTTTTGCTGTGACCCTGGTTGGAAGCAGTGCCTATCTGGAAACTAGGGTGTCTAATCCTAGGGTTCAGGGCCAGGAAGCACAAATTTCCCAGGTTCGTTCCTGTATGGTAAGTGGTAATTGGAATGTAATAGTAAGTGGAGCCACTTCTACTTTTGCCCTTAGTTTCCATTCCATACCCAAGTATTCGACCTACTGATGACACAGAATTATACACTAGTTGTTGACTTAGTGTGTATAATGTATTCTTGAAGATGATGATTAATCCATACGAAGTAGCATCTCTGAGTTAGTGTCTTGGTTATTACCTTCGAAAAACTATCCCATCACTCTCTCAAGCCAGCAACTCCTGAGTAATGCAACATGATATAACTCATGTATCCCATTACCATGCATTCATTGCTAAACTTCCTTTGCTGATTTAAAGTGAATTTCTTGGTCTGATATAATGTTATGTACACTCTGCTGGCAGATCAAGCATTCCATAAACTGGTTACGGCCATGTAGGTAAGAAAGGGAAAATATACCTATGGTCATGATTTAACACAATCAAGATAAATCACTGCCACTCCCAGAGTGAAATGGGTACAATATTAGCTTGTCACTAAGTGAGCTTGGAGGCTGAGCGTTGACCATGCTTTTTGTCATGGTCTGTGTGGGCTTCCCTGGTGGTTCAGATGGTAAAACATCTGCCTGTAATGCAGGAGACCTGGGTTCAATCCCTGGGTAGGGAAGATCCCCTGGAGAAGAAAATGGCAACCCACCCCGGTACTCTTGCCTGGAAAACTCCATGGATGGAGGAGTCTGGTAGGCTACAGTCCATGGGGTTGCAAGGAGTCAGACATGACTGAGCAAATTCACTGGTACTGGTGCATGGGTTGGAAAGGAATTTCCAGACATGAGACAGAATGAGAGGAGAATAAAGTTTATTAGACTGAGAGACGCTGTTAAAACAGCAGGCCAGCTGCAGAGAGCCAAACCCTTTCACAGGATAGGAACCAATTTTTATAGCCTCAAGACAGAGAAAATTTCTATCAGAATTCTGGCATTTGATGATTGATTAGGATACTTGTAGGGTAATATAGTGGGTATTTGACCTAATATGGGAGTCAGAGAACTGGCCAGCTTAGATCTGGAGGCTCATGGCAACAATTGCTATGGGGCTTGGTCAGTGCCAGAGATTTTTATCCTATGACCTTGGTATAGTGCTCCAGACTTTTGATTGGATGTCATCAGTGTCAATTATTTTATCTGTGCTTGTGGTATAAGAGCTATTATAATAGGAAAAGCTAAGTCAAAGACTCTAAAACTAACCTTCTCCCAATCAAGATTGTAAAATAAAAACATTACATCACAACAACAGAAGTGATGTGGTAGCAGATATTTAAGCCATCCTTAAAGACATGAAGGATGTAATCAGATCCTGGAGGAGGATATAAATTCACCCATTCCTGCAGATCCTGTTTCAGATGTGACATTTTTATGACAGCAGATTAACATGGTCTCAGGTATATGGTATGCACTCATTGATCTGATGAATCCATTCTTTCTATCCCTATCAGGAAAGAGGATTAGACACTTCAAATTTATTTGGGATGGAAAGTAGTATGTATTTATGGCCTAGCTTCAGGATATGGTAATTCTCCTGCCTTCTGTCATAATACAGTCAGAGAATCTTTTACCATCTGACCATTCAGCAGAATATCATCCTCATCCTATATATTGATGACATCATGTTAAACTGAGTGACCACAATGTGTTACCCATGCTGGAGGCCATGGAAAGTCACATATGCTACAGAAGATAGAAGATAAAACATATGAAGATTCCGGATCTGTCCTTTCAGTGAAGATTTTTGAGATCCAGTTGGCTGTTGCATGTCTAGACAAGTTCTTCAAAGTAAACCATATATATATATACATATATATATATATATATATATATAATTATATGTATATGATACCATATACCTTCCACCACTAAAAGAAGAAGGATGACATTTGGTAGAAGACCTCTTAAAGTTTCAGAGATAGCATATTTCATACTCATAAATGTTACTCTGCTCTGCTTACTGGATGACACAAAAGACTGCTAGTTTTGGATAGGGTGGAGAATACGAACGGCATCTTCAGTAGATCCAGGCTGTATAGCAAGCAGCACAAGTGCCTTGGAGTCCTTATGGTTTTAGAATATCAGTAGTGGAAAAAAAATGCTGTGTGTGAGTTTTACAGAAAGCCCCAGTTGTAGAATTTGGATCTACTTGAATAGGAATGAAGTTTAAAGAATTTCGCACTATATGTTACTGTGTCTAAGAGAGCATCCACAATGAAAAGAGCACCAAATTGGAGAAAATAACCAGTTGGCAAAAGCCAACGTCTATGATTGGCTACCCCAGTGTTGGCACAAGGAGTACAATAATGGAAGTGCTATGATGACAGAAATGAAGACCATGCATAGGTCCAGTTGACATGGGCCAGCTGGAGCTGGATGAGGAACCAGTACCTGAGGATGACAGAGCAGCTGCTGCAGAAGATCTGGATGAAGAAGCCAAATGACCACTGCCAGAGTCAGCAGCTGGGCTGTGATGAATGTCCAAGAGCTGGACATTCCTGGAGCCTGAAGACCCAAACATCAAAACCTGAACCTCCCCTTACTCCCTATAAGAAAATAGAGAAGAAAAAAAAAATACAGATAAAATTGCCATCACTGATGATATACAATCAAGGTCTGGTCAAAGTTGAACATCCAATACAAAATTACCTTTCAAGGAGATTAACCAGCCATTTTGTGACAAGTTGATTACACTGCACTCTTTCACGATGGGAACTCCTGATTGTATGAGATCCTACAGTCATTTCAAAGAGAGTATCATCTCTTTCCTCTTTCAGCAGGGCCAGTGCTTCCTGACTGGGTCATTAAGAGTCATATTGTGGTGCACAACAGTGTGCATGTTTCTTGAAAGAAGAGATCTCTGAATCATCTTCAAGAAAAGAGGTGTGCTAGAGAAGAACATCATAGAGTGAGAAAATTCTGCACACCCAAACGATTCAGAAGAATCTGAGGATGCAAGGTTTTCTGAAACATTGAGTCAGAAATACTCACCCAATATCACCAAACCTCACATTTCTCTAATCAGGGTTCAGGGTGGTATGCCAGACTTTCCCAGATTGAGTATTCAAACTCTTCTAGAACTCAATTATAATTATGTGCTGGACCTGATGCTCGGTTTTTTCTGCAATACACTTAAAAATAAAAGAACTTGGGTGACTGCTGAAGGGGCTTCTTGGATTTTGTACATAGATGTTCAATTTAGTTCAGTTCAGTTCAGTCACTCAGTCATGTCTGATTCTGCAACCCCACGGACTGCAGCATGCCAGGCTTCCCTGTCCATCACCAGCTCCTAGAGCTTGCTCAAACTCATGTCCACTGAATCAGTGATGCCCTCCAATCATCTCATCCTCTGTTGTCCCCTTCTTCTCCTGCCTTCAGTCTTTCCCAGCATCAGGGTCTTTTCCAATGTCAGTTCTTCACATCAGGTGGCCAAAGTATTAGAGCTTCAGCTTCAGCATCATTTCTTCCAATGAATATTCAGGACTGATTTCTTTTAGAATTGACTGGTTTGATCTCCTTGCAGTCCAAAGGACTCTCAAGAGGCTCCTCCAACACCACAGCTCAAAAGCATCAATTCAGATGTTCAGTCAGTTCAGTCACTCAGTCGTGTCCAACTCTTTGCGACCCCATGGAATGCAGAACGCCAGGCTTCCCTGTCAATCACCAACTCTTGGAGTTTATGCAAACTCATATCCATTGAGTCAGTGATGCCATCCAACCATCTCATCCTCTGTCATCCCCTTCTCCTCCTGCCCTCAATCTTTCCCAGCATCAGGGCCTTTTCAAATGAGTTAGCTGTTTGCATCAGGTGGCCAAAGTATTGGAGTTTCAGCTTCAACATCAGTTCTTCCAATGCATATTCAAGACTGATTTCCTTTAGGATGGACTGGTTGAATCTCCTTGCAGTCCAAGGGACTCACAAGAGTCTTCTCCAACACTACAATTCAGAAGTTGAGGACTAATCATCTTATGCTTAAAATTTCCTTTTATTTCTCTCATATATCAATTATCTCCTGCAGTAGTCATCCAGTTTCATAGTTTTTCTTTCCCTTAAACTTCTGATGTGCCTGAGATATTGCATCTGCTAGGGGGAATGTATCATAATCATTATTACTATTATATTCCTATTATTATTATTATTTTAGAAATTTTAAAGGCAAAATTTAAAAATCAGGTCTCAAGTGATATCAGCATTTCTTATAACATGTTGGCATTTATTTTTCCAACTCCCATGAAAGCATTAGCTTATTATAGCTTCCCCAAATGTACATATCATAATTCTTTTTGGAGAATCATAAAACCATTCATTGATAATTCAGATGCAGATTCAGACTTGAATTATGCAAAAATATTTTATATTGAGAAATGTTACAAGTTTCTAAATGTTCATTTCTCTGTGAACATTTCTAAATATAAGAAAATGAAAGCCTGAATGAACTTCAAGGTGGCAGGCAGAGAATCCGAGTGGGAGTGTTCATAAAGGAACCCAGATTTCCTGCTTTCTGCCTACATGTTTCAATAACTGGATATCTTTGGTTTCCACTATCTCCTTGGAAGCATTAAATTTAATTTAAAAAATATAAATTTCTCTAAGATTTTAAGATAAGCACATTGAATCATTCTGACAATATTTGAGATTAAAGTCATTGGGTTTTAGTTCTATAAGTCTACTCTCTTATATTATTTTAAATAGAATGATTTTAAATGTGTGCAATGAACAAAACCAAATGACTTCCACTTATTACTGCATTGCCAATGAGGATAAATTGTATATAAAGTGGCTAGATTTTCTGTTTGTCTCTATTTTTAGTGAAGTTTCAGGCATTATCAAACATTTTTCAACATTTATTGAATATTTAAAATATTTCTGGCACTGTTTTATGTACTTGACAAAGAATAACTCATTTCCTAACACTTTAATAAGGTATATACTATAAAGTCCCCATTTTTCAGATAAAGAATAGGACAGAGAAATTAAAGAACTTGCTTGAGTCATGTAGCTTGAACTAGGAATATTGTTCCTTCATCTGTGCAAAGGACTGGTTGATTCTCATCTTGGAGTTTCTGCTCAAATGTCACTTCCTCAAAATGACATTTCCTGGTCCTTCTATCTGGGGTTTTACAATATATTTCACAGAAATTATAATCAGGAATTATCATCCACTTATGTGTTGACTAGTCTATTTTTGATGTTGTCAATCAGATTGCAAGCTTCAGGAAGGGAGAAAGTTTACCTGTCTCTGCTGTGTCATGAATGTCTATCACTGAGTAAGGAACTCATTAAATATTTCACAAGCGAATGAATAAAAACTTCTTTGAAATAGCACATGAAGCACGCCTCCCTCATACTTCCTCAATTAAAACAACTCTTCTCTTCTTTCAGATAAACTTCAGGATCATTTTGCTTAAGTTTGATCAAAATTGTAGTAAATCTTTAAATTAATTTAGCATGTATGAAGTTTTTTGAAAAATTCATTTTTTAAAATCCAAGAATATAGTATATCTTTAACTTAGGTTTTATTTTTCCTGGCTTTCAGGTATTGTTTTGTTTTCTTCATAGAGCCCTCTCTTATTATCAATGTATCAATAAACCCTTGGGGTTTCTTATTGCCATGATCTAATAGTAAGAGAAGTCCTAGTACACATACTAGTAGTACTAGTCCTACACCACCTCTTGGTGACAGTGTTAAGAGAAGAAGTAGGAGTAGAAATAGAGTAGTGAGAATAATAACTGTCCTAAGCAAATTAGTGTAAGAGTGATAGGAATTATTGCCATGTGAGTAGGGTTTTCTCTCAATTCTTCTATTCCAATTATTATTGGTTAGTGGAAGCTATTAACTTATGTCAAACAGAACTGCTTTATGAATTCTAACATTTATTCATCTAGTTTCTTAGATTTTCTTAAGATATGAAATGCACAGCTTATTCTTATCTGGAAGATAGAAAAACTACCAGCAACATTAGATAAACAATAGTGGTAGTAAATGTAGGCAGGTTTGTGATGCAGGCAGAAAACACATGAGCTACACACTGAGGGGAAAATACACATAATCTGTGTATCTCTTATGCAAAAATAAGCCTAGATTTTCCAATTAGGAACAAAAATTAGGCAACCAAAAAGCAAGTGATATATACTAATAATGAAGCAAGTGAAGAAAACATTTAAAAACACAAGGAAAATAACACCTTTTTTTCTTAGGGCTTTATATACTAAATAGATATGTTATAACTAGATAGTCTGTTATTTTGTTTTCTCACAAATTTGAAGATGTTTCTGAGGTGCAGAATAATAGTTGATCCCAAGTTTATTTCCCTGGAGAAGAGACAACTCTAGCAATTGTCACAGTGATTTTCTAGAATTGAAGTTGCAAAACGCAGACATTGCAAACTTTGAGAAAGTTTCACACTATAGAAAACATGGATAGATTTTGGGTACAATAAATCCACAAATATTAAGACCAATTTAGATATTTATAAGGAATATATAGGGAGAGTTGAGAAGAGAACTTTGACTGGCTAGAAAAAGGACTTCTTGAAAAATATTTAACAAGATCATTCAAATTGTATGCCTAAATGAACACTCAAATTAGGGAGAATGAAATTTTTATTTAAATACATAATATCAGTGTAAAGGATAGTATACTATAAAGATAATAAAAATAAAAAAGCATAGTCTGCAAAAGAGTTGAACGTCTGCATAAGCAAGGTCATTGACACTTAGCTTATAATTTTGTATTTATGTTTCCTTTTTCATAATATTATATTTCATTATTTCACACATACTTTATCTGTAGATATTTCCATAACGAAATTCTTCTTACTTCAAAAAAAAGAAAGGAATATATAATATTTTTTAAAAAACCTCTCATGAAAAAAGGATATGTTTAGCTTACGTGTTCAGAGTAAAAATGTTGTTTTACTTATCTATGTATTAGAAAAGCATCAACAAAATCAACTCTCCTCTCTTTGTCTTATACACACACACAGAATTAGTGAGCATCATGAAAATTACAGATTTAAAAGATCAAGTTGTTGACATGAGATTATTTAGAGATTCTAAAGATGATTATTTTCTCAAAGACAATGTCTACGTTTTGGATAGTATCAACAAAAGTGTTTGTGTTTTTTACATCTGTCCATGGAATCTCCTTAGGTGTGATAATACTAAATGTTGTAGCATATGGAAAAAGAACAATTTGTGCTGCATTTCTTGGAAGTGAAAATGATCTTTCCACTGGAATAGCCAAGTACTGTCATTCCAAAATTTTGACAAGTTTCTTCAGAGACTTTTATAAAAGAACAGAATCCAGGTACTCAGGAGACCTTCCTGCTGAAATGAATTGCAATATCAGCTTGTGTTTTCCATGCAGTTGTGTTGGCATTCAAATATATAGCTCAGAATATATCTAAAATGATTTACTTAATGAGTGCATATAATTTGTTTTTGATGTTGCTGATTTGCTAAGTCGTGTCCAACTCTTTGGGACACTATGGAATGTTTAGCCCCCCCAGGCTCCTCTGTCCATGGGATTTCTCAGGCAAGAATTCTGGATTGGGTTGCCATTTCCTTCTCCAGGGGATCTTCCCCACCCAGGGGATCAAACCCACATCTCCTACATCGCAGGTGGATTCTTTGCCACTGAGCCACCAAATAAGCCTACATGTACATCCATATCTATGTTCATGTCGTCCCACTATCAAAAGGCTCCCTAATTGCAAGAATTGCACAGAAACTGAAAGGGGATTATAAGTGATTTTTGTTTTCTTATGTGAAGTTTTTTCTGTAATAAATAAATATTTATTTGTTTTCAGTAAAAATGTCATTTTAAATGAGTTTTAGAATAACTGCAGGGGCAACTGAATATGAATAATATCAAAGATCAAGTTTAGTTTTGAAAAGCAGGGCCCCCTGGACATAATTTAGATTGAAGGAGATTAGACACAGAATTAATTTAGTCTCCTTAATAAATCCACAGAAATGAAGCAGGAGGTCCTCCATGTTTGTCTGTTGGGTACAAAGTAGGGCTGGTGTTGACATCTGAAATAAGAAATTGTGGAGGACTCAGCAACATTATGGCAGACAGAGACTGGTTCCAGAACTTTAAAACAACAAGAATGTCTATTGTGCACCTTTGATTTGCAAAACCCGGTATTTCATAGAACATAGCAGTCAAGCAGATAGTCTCAACTGTAGGAAAATAAGCTAGATAGGAGGAAAGTCACAGGCCTGAGAATACAAGAAACTTCAGGAGAGGTTAAGGCTGGATTGACTAGATTAAGAAAGTGTCCCAAACTATTGCAGAAAATTGCAGATGAAGGTAAATTTCCAAACTCATTCTATGAGGCCACCATCACCCTAATTCCAAACCCAGACAAAGATGCCACAGAAAAAGAAAACTACAGGCCAGTATCACTGATGAACATAGATGCAAAAATTCTTAACAAAATTCTAGCAAACAGAATCCAACAACATATTAAAAAAATCATACACCATGACCAAGTGGGTTTTATCCCAGGAATGCAAGGATTCTTTAATATCCACAAATCAATCAATGTAATACACCACATTAACAAATTGAAAGATAAAAACCGTATGATTATCTCAATAGATGCAGAGAAAGCCTTTGACAAAATTCAACACTCATTTATGATTAAAACTCTCCAAAAGAGGAATAGAAGGAACATACCTCAACATAATTAAAGCTATCTATGACAAACCCACAGCAAGCATCACCCTCAATGGTGAAAAATTGAAAGCATTTCCCCTGAAATCAGGAACAAGACAAGGGTGCCCACTCTCACCACTACTATTCAACATAGTGTTGGAAGTTTTGGCCACAGCAATCAGAGCAGAAAAAGAAGTAAAAGGAATCCAGATAGGAAAAGAAGAAGTGAAACTCTCGCTGTTTGCAGATGACATGATCCTCTACATAGAAAACCCTAAAGACTCTACCAGAAAATTACTAGAGCTAATCAATGAATATAGTAAAGTTGCAGGATATAAAATTAACACACAGAAATCCCTTGCATTCCTATATACTAACAATGAAAAAACAGAAAGAGAAATTAAGGAAACAATACCATTCACCATTGCAACAAAAAGAATAAATACTTAGGAGTACATCTACCTAAAGAAACAAAGACCTATACATAGAAAACTATAAAACACTGATGAAAGAAATCAAAGAGGACACAAACAGATGGAGAAACATACCGTGTTCATGGATTGGAAGAATCAGTATTGTCAAAATGGCTATTCTACCCAAAGCAATCTATAGATTCAATGCAATCCCTATCAAGCTACCACGGTATTTTTCACAGAACTAGAACAAATAATTTCACAATTTGTATGGAATACAAAAAACCTCGAATAGCCAAAGTAATCTTGAGAAAGAAGAATGGAACTGGAGGAATCAACCTGCCTGACTTCAGACTCTACTACAAAGCCACAGTCATCAAGACAGTATGGTACTGGCACAAAGACAGAAATATAGATCAATGGAACAGAATAGAAAGCCCAGAGATAAATCCACGAACCTATGGACACCTTATCTTTGACAAAGGAGGCAAGGATATACAATGGAAAAAGACAACCTCTTTAACAAGTGGTGCTGGGAAAACTGGTCAACCACTTGTAAAAGAATGAAACTAGAACACTTTCTAACACCATACACAAAAAGAAACTCAAAATGGATTAAAGATCTAAATGTAAGACCAGAAACTGTAAAACTCCTAGAGGAGAACATAGGCAAAACACTCTCTGACATAAATCACAGCAAGATCCTCTATGACCCACCTCCCAGAATATTGGAAATAAAAGCAAACTAAACAAATGGGACCTAATGAAACTTAAAAGCTTTTGCACTACAAAGGAAACTTATAAGTAAGGTGAAAAGACAGCCTCAGATTGGGAGAAAATAATAGCAAATGAAGCAACAGACAAAGGATTAATCTCAAAAATATACAAGCAACTCCTGCAGCTCAATTCCAGAAAAATAAATGACCCAATCAAAAAGTGGGCCAAAGAACTAAACAGACATTTCTCCAAAGAAGATATACAGATGGTAACAAACATGAAAGATGCTCACATCACCCATTATAGAGAATGCAACATCAAAACCAAATGAGGTACATACACCCAGTCAGGATGGCTGCTATCCAAAAGTCTACAAGCAATAAATGCTGGAGAGGGTGTGGAGAAAAGGGAACCCTCTTACACTGTTGGTGGAATGCAAACTAGTACAGCCACTATGGAAAACAGTGTGGAGATTTCTTAAAAAACTGGAAATAGAACTGCCATATGACCCAGCAATCCCACTTCTGGGCATACACACCGAAGAAACCAGATCTGAAAGAGACACGTGCACCCCAATGTTCATCGCAGCACTGTTTATAATAGCCAGGACATGGAAGCAACCTAGATGCCCATCAGCAGACGAATGGATAAGGAAGCTGTGGTACATATACACCATGGAATATTACTCAGCCGTTTAAAAGAATTCATTTGAATCAGTTCTATGAGATGGATGAAACTGGAGCCCATTATACAGAGTGAAGTAAGCCAGAAAGATAAAGAACATTACAGCGTACTAACGCATATATATGGAATTTAGAAAGATGGTAACGATAACCCTATATGCAAAACAGAAAAAGAGACACAGAAGTACAGAACAGACTTTTGAACTCTGCGGGAGAAGGTGAGGGTGGGATGTTTTGAAAGACAGCATGTATATTATCTATGGTGAAACAGATCACCAGCCCAGGTGGGATGCATGAGACAAGTGCTCGGGCCTGGTGCACTGGGAAGACCCAGAGGAATCGGGTGGAGAGGGAGGTGGGAGCGGGGATTGGGATGGGGAATACGTGTAACTCTATGGCTGATTCATATCAATGTATGACAAAAAAAAAAAAAAAGAAAGTGTCCCACCCACCATCTACCCTATCCACTCCAAAGATACTGTAGAGTAGTTTTAGCTTTCCATTGTACTTGCAAGGAAAAGGGTAGTACTTGTCTTTGTTTCTGAATGTGTGTGTGTGCTCAGTCGTATCCAACTCTTTGCAGCCCCATGGACTGTAGCCCACCAGGCTCCTCTGTCCATGGGATTTTCCAGGTAAGAATACTGGAGTGGGTTGCCATGTCCTCCTCCAGAGGATCTTCCTGACCCAGGATACAACCCACATCTGAGTCTCCTGCAGTGGTAGGTGGATCTTTACCACTGAGCAGTCTAGGAAGCCCCAAGGTCAAAATATATATCCAGGTTAATAACTGATATCAGTACTTCTTAACTTTGTTGTTGTTCAGTTGCTAAGTCATGTTCGACACTGCAACACCTTGGTCTACAGCATGCCAGGGTCCTCTGTCCTCCACTGACTTCCAGAGTTTGCTCAAATTTATGTCCATTGAGTCGGTGATGCTATCTAACCATCTCATCTTCTGCCACCCCATTCTCCTTTTGCCTTCCTATTTAGGGAAAACCTTAACCTGTGTTCAATGATATTATGGATTTCTCCCATCCCTTTTGCTAATATTTGATGAAGAAATGGAAAGCAAGCTGTAATCTGTGCTGGAGACCAGTAAGAGGACACGGTGTCTACTCATGCATGTGTAGTACATCTGTAGCTGGATCCACCAATATCACAATTAACATTTTTGGTGTGTATTTAAATTTATTTATTTTTTATTGTAGGATAATGCTTTACAGAATTTTGCTGTTTTCTGTCAAACCTCAATGAATCAGCCATAGCTATACATATATCCCCTCTCTTTTGAAACTCCCTCCCATCTCCCTCCCCATCCCACCCCTGTAGGTTAATTCAGAGCTCCTGTTTGAGTTTCCTGATCCATACAGCAAATTCCCATTGGCTATCTATTTTACATATGGTAATGTAAGTTTTAGTGAGACTAAAGAATAAAGGTGCTTCCTTTTATATTTGCTTTGGCAAGTTTGATTTACAGACATGAGGGAAATATAATTTAATTAAAAGTACCTATTTTTTTTGAAGTTTTTGTTCTCATACAGTCAGTAGCAAATTGCAATTTAATTGAGGAATTTATTTTCTTATAAATGTTTGTGTGTGTCCTAAATAATTTTATATTTGCTTTGCTAGATTGTATGAAAGGGAAGAAGTTTTTCCATTTTTGACAGTTCACATTGTTTTAAAGAGATTTTGATTCTAAATCAATTTCACCAATGTATGTTGTTATGTAAGTGAATTCAGGCAACACCATTAACTAATCTATCCTCAGTCCCTCATTTATAGAAATAAGTTAACTGAATTTTTAAAATATTCAATATTATTTTAAAATCTGATATTCTGTGAAATGATATGCAATGATGAGCATTTAAAATGATGAGTCTTTTTTTTTTTTTTTTATTTCAACTACAGAGGGCAGGTCTTTATTCCCAATCCCGATCCCCCCTCCCACCGCCCTCTCCACCCGATTCCTCTGGGTCTTTATCAATACTAAAATTAATTTTGTTGCTATGTGGATTTTTTATTGAAATTTTATTTTCTGTGGAAATTTATATTCTTTTATGTTTTCAACAGCAACCAGAGTAGTGATAGGCAACTGCTACATTCTCTAAAATGTTTATTTTAAAAAAAATTATAGAAACTTTTAAAAAGTTATTATTTATTCATGCATTCAACACATTTAATGATTGCAAGTTTACCATACACATAGAATTACTTCCTAGAGATAAAAGGAGTGGGAAAAACAAGTGTTTGCCACTAATAAGTTCACAGTCTCTTGGTATCCTTTTGGCAAATTAATATTATTTTCAGAAAATGCTTGTCAAAAATGCTTATTGAGGAAAATATTATAAAATTATAAATTGCAGTGGAAAATGTATTTAAACTAACATTTAAACGTATCCTTATGGATGGGTAAGACAATATTAAAAATGTAGAAATTGTTACCAAAACTATAGAATCTAAGCAAATAAAGGTATATGGAAAATTCCACTTAGGATGAAGTGAGCCTAGAAATCCAATTCTATTGCTTCAGAGATCAGTTATTACAGGACATCCTAAATATGGGGGAAAAAATTTGATCATGAAACCAAACTGACTCCTTTCTTTGTGACTAATACTCTATTTCTGGAAAATATGCATTTCAAAGCACCATGAAGAGCTGAAATTATGAAAGAGGAATTCAAAGGCTTGAAAGCTCAGCTGGTCTGAGGTGAGGAAAAGAATGTGGAGTTTGAAACACCAAAGTAAATTACTCTGGGCATGAACTCTGGGAAATCAGGAGCCATACCCTAGAACAACCCTTTATTACTATTTATGATTGTTAAATTCCATACCCTTTATTTTTTAATCAAAAGTCTTTTTGTTCTATCCTAATCCTTTCGGGATGAAAATATTTAGTTTGAAATGGCTTCATTATTTTCCAAAAAGTGAATTCATTGCAGTTTCCTATTAATGAAACTCTTGATCCTATTTAGTATTAGAATAATCATACTTATAGACACATGATACACACTTTAAGAATAAAAGCAGCCTTATGTAATGAGGAGCAATTTAAACTAGAATGATCTTTTACAACACCAAAATGAATTTTGTTGGTATGTTGGTATTCTGTTACAATTTTAAATATGTACTTAGTCACTTGTTTTTTACCTAAGTATTCAAAATATGATAACTATATGACCATAGAGAATTTTATTTTGAATGCTTAGCCTTGAGTCAGACCAATATTTTGTTAATGTTTCAGGAGTCAGATCTTCTAATTTAAATCAGCATCATTAAAGCTATCATCTCTGTCAGAAAAAATTAAAGTTAGCACATCTGCAAGGCAAAACAGCTCGCCAAGTCCCACTGTCTGCAGGCAGACTGCCCAAAAAAACAAAAAATAAATAAATAAAATAATTAATGTCACTTTCAGCCATTTGTGCTGAAGCACAGTATTACTCTTAGCTTGAATGGTGCTAGTGGAAGGAGTTCAAAAACAGGAAATGAAAGGGGAAAAAAGAGGCTCTTTCATGGATTACTGGATCTTTAGACACCAAACTGCCTTTACCTCTGAATTCTCTTCTTATAAAAATTCTAATTTACCTTTATTCTGGAAAAATAAAAATATATATAAAGTAGTAATCTGATATAACTTAAAATGTAAATGTTAATTTCATCTTTTTGATAATCTTGCATTATCAAAGTTTGACTGGCCTGAGAATCTGAAGAAAATACCTCCTTATTAACAGCCCCTCTCTAAAAAACTGCCATTTCTCAAAGAGATGAAAAACAGTCTAATTTCATGTACAGATAAAAAATTTTTGCACATTTTTTATGTGCTCTAGTATAAAAGAAGATTAGTGCTGGTAGTAGAAAACTACATTTGGGGTTTCTAGTTTCCATGAAATTTTTTAATTTTTTTTTTTTTTTAATTTCAAGGTCCTTAAATGGAAGGAAAAAAATGCATTTTTAGTTCATGGCCTGGTTTTAATTTTTTCCACTCTACTTCAGTTGACTGCAACCATGCAGAGACCAAAAAATTATTTCACACTAAATGTACTGTAGGAAGGGAGTGGTGTTAGTGGTTAGAGTGTGGGACTTACAGTTCAATTTTGTGAGTTCTGTTTCTTGCTTAATCCCTGGCAAGCCCTGTGGTTTTGTGATCATCACTTATATGGTCATTTAGGGGTTTGCCTATCTAAGAACTGGGTGTTATGAGTGCTATGAGTGCTCTGCCCTCCTAAGAAGTCATGTTAAAGAGAGACTTGCATTCAATTCCCTACACAATGTGAACCAAGTTTGTATTTTTAACTTGTCATCTGACCCCACCTCTTGTGATATAATCCTTAAAATGTTTTATTTCAGGTTTGCCCTAATAATGTTCTCTTGTACGTACCACATGTAATATTCACCAGATATTGAAATTGTACCCACCCTCCATATCCAGCTGTATCTCACTGGGTCCTAATTATTAAAATTCATTTGGTTATGAGAAACAGGAATCTTCTCTGGTTAGGTTAGGCCACAAAAGAAATCATTTGTAAGTGTTCATCAGTATCTCTCTGAAGCCAAGGAGAAATTGATCAACCATGCATTAAGGGACATGGGAATTAGAGTAGATTCTAATTCTATTTATCAAAATAATTTATGAATTCTTCCACTGAGATACTGTCAATAGTATGGTTCTGTTTCCATGGCTCCACAAGTTCTTTCATTTTAATACTGTACTCTGAATGCCTAGGAAAAGACTATAATTGGCACGTCAGTATGGAAAGTCTCATTTCTAAATTGTCTTTGTGTGTGTGTGTGTGTGTGGCCTGGGCATAAGATTATTTTATTCAGCAGGAAGTTGCCATGAATGTAAGAGAGAAAAGACAATCCCCAGAAGCAATTCTTGGGAGATAAAATGATAGGTCTCTAATATATTCAAAATTCATCCATGATTCAACATTTTAAACTGATTTCTTATCATGTATTAGATACTGTAAGATGGGCTTAGAACACATATGTAAATATAATGGCATCTTTGCCTTCGAGGAATGTTTGCTCTATGGGAGAGAAACACAAACAACAATATATTATGCAACTATTACAGGCAGGTTTGGAAAGAAATGTAATGAAAACATATGAGGAGGAGAATAATTAATTCTTCCTAAAAAGAGCATGGAAATTATACAGACAGAATTGCCTCAAGTTCCAAGTAATAGAAAACCAAACTTCAACCACTTGAAATGCAGTGTTTTGTTTGTTTTGTTTTGAAGCACATAATAAGAATTCTGAAGGTGTGTGGTTATTGACATTTGGACAACAGTTCAGTGAATGATGTCAAATATGTCCACAATTAAGTGCTGGAACTCAGCCTGGAAGTCAGCAGGATGTCTTTTATCAAGAAAAAGAAAAGAGAGAGCTTTCCCCATACACCCCAAGCTGACACTGTTTACTTCTCAAGGTCACCAGATCAACTATAGATATAAAATAAGCATTTGTCTTCCCCAAGACCTTTAGAGATACTGCCACTGACATTAAGGGACCACAGATTGTTCTTTAGAAAATGTTGCAGGAAGTGTGACTGTCTGCACTTCCTATTCCTATATTGCCTCCTCATGTTCCAGTCTCTATTCCAGGTCATCTATGAACATAGTTCTTGTCTTTGCGTGACCTCCAAGAGCTCCTCCCACTCACAGTCTTCATACTGTGCTCTCATGAACCCTGGTCTTCCCTGGAGGCTCAGCAGTAAATGAGGAGACCCGAGTTCCACCCTTGTGTCAGGAAGACCCCCTGGAGAAGGAAATGACAACCCACTCCAGTATTCTTGCCAGGGAAATCCCATGTACAGAGAAGCCTGGTGGGCTATGGTCCACAGGGTCTTGGATTCAGACACGACTGAGCACACATGCCATGCATCATTCTCAAGCTCTTCATAGAATATGCACTTCTCTTTGCCTGACTGAAATTCACTCTCTGACTTTTCCACACACTTTGGGCCAGGAAATGAGGTTCATTTCCTCTTTGTTATTCAGCTATTTCTTAGAAATTATTATTTCTCCATCATTGCATAAAAACTCATGCATATTTGACATTTTAGCTATTTGGTCCTCTGCCCTTCCTCATTATTTTGCTGCTACGTACTCCAATTATCAAAGATTTTGCCATTGCTTTAGGATTTTCTTCTCCACTTTAACCTCTGCCATTGTCTTGGAAGGGCTTCCAGGTGGTGCTAGTGGTAAAGAACTCGCAAGACACAGGGGTGATCCCTTGATTGGGAAGATCCCCTGGAGGACGGGACAGCAGCCCACTCCAGTGTTCTTGCCTAGAGAATCATGGACAGAGGAGCCTGGCAGACTATGGGTCCATAGGGTTGCAAAGAGTTGGACATGACTGAAGCGACTCAGTGTGTTCTGCACACATTGTCTTGGAAGGATTATTAAATCCAAATGGATAACCGATCTAACACATGGCTCTTCTTTCTTGTGGGTGGGCAGTTAGGCTCTGCTAAAACCCCAGAAGGTTAGGTACTGGTAAGACAGTTTCTCCTGGGGGCAGACCTTATTAAAGAAAAACATAGATGTGTTTCACCATGGCTCATTTTCCCCTTTCCCTTCCAGAAGTATGCGTATATTTCTCTCTAGTATTCAACGTGAGAACCTGGTAGAAGGCCTAGAGCTGAAAATCACCAAGTGTAGGCTTTATGCCTGGGTCCCCCTGAAGTTTCTGACTCTCAGAATTTTCCACACAGCCTCTAGCAATTCATCAGTTACAGTTTAGGTTTTCCTATCCTGGGCACTGGTCCCCCTGGAGTTTCTACTTGTTGGCTTCTGCTCAGGTTGTGATTCTCTGTCTGTCTCTCCAATTTGGGATGCAGCAGTTTGCTCTCTGATGAAGGTAAGAAGAGTTATTGATTTTTTGGTTTGTTCAACTTCTTACTTGTTAGGATGGACTGCCAAGCATTTTACTTATGAAAATTGGAATTTCATTTAAATTTTGTGGCCTATGGTAGGCCACATTTCTCATGGTAGAAATCTATCTTCACAGCTCAAGTTCTACTATTTTTTTTAAAGTGTTCTTTTGAAAATTGTTTCTTACACTTAGTTGGAATTTCTGAGTATAATTTTTCAAAAGTTAAAAATATTTATATTTAGCAACATACTCCTAGGTATTCTTTCAAGTGGTCTCTAAATTTCATTTAACATTTATGACTTAGGCATCGATGATGTAATTGTAAAGAAAATTGACAAAAACCCCTTCCTATCTGGAGTTTTGTTTCTAGGAGAGGAGACAGAATTGAACAATGTAAGTAAGATATGTATTATATTACATAATGAAAGAACTACAGAGGAAAAATAACCCGGAAAGGCAGTTATAAAATGGTGTATGCTTATGAAATTTCAGTTGGCATGGTAAAGGAATGCCTAATAAGAAAGTATATCTAAAACAAGGAGGAAGTGAGGGAGCATGCAAACAATGTGAGGACAATAAGTACAAAGTCCCTGAGGCAAGATTGTGTATCACAGGTTAGAGAAAACAGCAATGAAACCAACCATTGTGGCTGGTGTGGAGAGAACTAAGAGACCCTGAGGGCTACAATAAGGACTTTGATTTTTAATCTGGGCAAGGCAGAATGCCACAGAGTTCTTTGATCAGGGTAGTGACATCATTATGTTTTAACAAAATCATTCTGGCTACTTTGCTCATAATAGACTGCCAGGAAGCTAAGGATAAATATAGGGAAAACTATTGGAGGCTGGGGCTTCCCTGATAGTTCAGACAGTAAAGAACCTGCTGGCAAGTGGGAGACCCAGGTTTGATCCTTTGATCAGGAAGATCCCCTGGAGAAGGGAATGGCTACCCACTCCATTATTCTTGCCTGAAGAAATCCATGGACAGAGGAGCCTGGGTGGCTACAGTCAATGGTGTCACAAAGAGTCCAACATGACTGAGCAACTAATACTTTCACTTTTCATTAGAAGTCTATTGCAAAAATCTAGGTGAAATATTATGGAAGCTTGGACTATATTGATAGCAATGGAATGGGAGTAGACAAATTGCAGAATATTTTGAAGACAGGCTTCTTAACCAATGATTCTAAAATTATAATGATAGTAGGGGATGTTACTTTAATACATGAATATAATTAATTAGGGTGTGTTGTGAAATAATTTATTTGAAACCCCATTTTATATAGATATGGGCTTCCCAGGTGGCACTAGTTGTGAAGAATCCTCCTGTCAATGCAAGAGACATGAGAGACATAGGCGGGTTCCATCCTGTATCAGGAAGATCCCCTGGTGAAGGGAACGCTAACCTACTCCAGTATTCTTGTCTGGGAAATCCCATGGACAGAGGAGCCTGGCGGGCTATGGTCAGTGGTGTCACAAAGAGTTGGTCACCATTGGGCACACACACACAACATTCTACTTGTCTTTTTGATCATTGTAATGCTTAAGCTTAACAGATTCATTGATTTTTTTTAAAGTTAGGTTTGAGGAATAAATGCCAATTTGATTTTTAAACAAATGAGTCCCTAGTTTTCATATGCAGACAATACTCAGAGAAATTTTTCTTGTGTTTTTGTGTTTTTATAAGAGTAAAAGAAAACCACACTAAATCTGCAGTTGTATAACTTATGTTTCCCTCCAATTCTTTGCTATCAATAAATGTGTAAGTTAGTATTCTGAATAATTCTCCCCTTTATTACGTTTCTTGTATATGTTAGCAATTTTTGGAGTAAAGTTAAAGTGGGAAATGTGAATAATTTGACAATAATCTTCATTTTCTTATTGGCAGAATGCTAACAAAAGCATTTAGAAATTTTAGTTTTTACATTTAGCAAATTATATTGGTAGACTTAAAAGGAGTGTGATTTTTTGTAATTTTTAAGTTAAATTATAGCGTATGTACTATACAAAACAATGCAGTTCCAAAAATTTTTTACAAAAAACGCTAATCCATGTAAGTAAAACTCAGATAAAAAATTGCAACTTTAGGGAAACTGATTGTTTCCTTGTGAGAATGCCCTCTGGTGACCCTTCTGATTATTACCCTTCCTCATATTGAACTGATTTTCACTTAATTTTTAACTTTATAGAAATGGAATCATATAGTATATATTAACATATACAGTATATATTTATTTATATTATAATTGTATATTAATTATAAATATATTGATTTATATTAATATATTAATATTCCCTCAACAATATATTTTTTGATTCATCATTGTTATTGCATATAATTGTAGTTTGTTTATTCTTATTGTTGGATATAGTATTCCATTATGAATCTATCACAATTTATCCATTGTACCATTGACAAATTTGGGTTGTTTCCACTCTTGGCATTATCTACAGTTCTATCTATTTCAGTGTTCATAATAAAAGTTCTGTTGAGCAGATATTCAGGAGTAAAAGTGCTGGGTTATAGGGACTGTTTATTTGTTCAACTTGGGCTTCCTCAATGACTCAGCAGAGAAGAATCTGCCTGCAATGCAGGAGACACAGGAGACATAGGGTTTGACCCCTGGGTGGTAAAGATCTCCTGGAGAAGGGAATGGCAACTCACTCTAGTATTCTTGCCTGGAGAATCCCATGGACAGAGTAGACTGGTGGGCTACAGTCTATAGGGTTGCAAAGAGTGGGACACGACTGAAGAGACACAGCATGCACACACGTGTGTTCAACTTATTAGATAATGTACTTCCATAGTAATTACACCAATTCACTCTTCAGTGGCAGTGTATGAAAGTCTTAGTAGTGAAGGATATTTTAAATGTACATTTAAGTCATAATTTTTCCTTATTATTAATCATTCTTCATCAGAGCCATGAACTTCTAAATATCAATCGCTGACTTGTCATGATCTGCCCCAGGTGGATATCAGGTAGATTGGGTCAAATTAATTTAATTGATTGTAACTTTTTGTCACAATTGTTTACCTGTCTTTTTCTTAAGTATAGTTGCACTTATAATTTGTTTATGTTACTATGTGAATAAAACACAGCTTTTTTTTTTTTACTTCTACAAATTCTATGTAACAGATTTTATCTGCTATCCTTTCCATCTCTTTCTATCAAAAAAATAATTTTCTTGTCAATAGTTATCATTATGCCCTAAGATGACTTTTATTATTTTATCCTGAGGTTTTTCTATTTCTATGTGCATACAGTTTTCTTCTTTTATATAGCTAGCTAGCTATAATATTTATCATATATATTTGATAAGATATATATGATATGATATATACAATACAACCATGTATATATGTACAGTCTGGGCACCTTCTGTATACTTGTTCTGTGTTGGGCAGTAACCCAGGGAAATAGTCACAGGTGAAATGGCCACTTATACTGTTGAACAACATACAGGGAAATCAATTATTACTTTTTGCACTTGGACTTCCTTTCAAAAAGAGTCCCATATTGAGGCATTGTTCATAATTCCTTCATTAATAAAAGATAGGGCAAAACTTTGGGACTTTCCTTTTCTAACAGGAATAAAATCAGTTATCCCAAAAGTGGTTCATGAAATACAAAGAGAACTTAATCTAGCAACAAGACAACTCATTTGCTTCTGGAAAATCAATTTTCATCCATTAGTTGAATGGACATCTTTTAGTACAAGGTAACCTGCCTAATTTCAAGCAAGATTATCATTATTCCTGGAAAACTTTGTTTGGAGCTGGCATTTAGGATGACCCCACACAACTTACAAATTATGTTATGATATCAAATGGACTTTTAAAGCAGGGCAGTGTTTTAAGAAGAATTATGGTGATTTGATAGAAAATAAAATCCTTGAAAAGAAATATTGGTTTCTAACATATTTGTATTCAGGGTCAGCAGTGGAAGACTTTAAGAGGTAGCTGGAAATGTTTTGAGCCAATTTCAAGGTGACTTTAATATTAATCCAGAGACATTTACAAAACGAGCCTACTTAGTCCTGGAAAAAGAAAAACTAGTGAGGGTAACTTGTTTCAATTCTTCTTAAATTGGAACACATGTATTAATATTGACAACTCTAATATAGCCACATTTGCAGGTGACAGTAGAAAATAATAAAAGAGCTAATGCTAGGTTCAATTTCAAGATTTCCAATATTCTAAAAAGGAGTAAGAGGCAGAATAAAGATAAGTGCAACTCAAGTGATGAAATGCCACTTTGACAGAGTTAAAATCAAAGTCTACTTTTTTGTTTTCAAAATCTATTGTAGAACCTCCCATCAGGGCATAGCAGTGTTGTAGTGTTAGTCGCTCTGCCGTGTCCGACTCTTTGTGATTCCATGGACTGTAGCCTGCCAGGCTCCTCTGTCCATGGAATTTTCTAAGCAAGAATACTGGACTAGGTGACCGTTTCCTCCTCCAGGGTATCTTCCCAACCCAGGGATTGAACCCATGTCTCTTATATCTCCTGCATTGGCAGGCAGGTTCTTTACCACTAGTGCCACCTGGGAAGCATTAGGCATAACAGGACCCTAAATTTGGGAATAGCTGGCCTCAAAACAATATTGATTTTTCTAATTAATCTACCTGAAATACCTTTCTATTTATTTAGATCTCCTTTGATTTTTTTCATGATAGTTTTGTAGTTTTCAGTTTATTTTCTTAGAAAAGTACTTTTGTGGGAGGAGGAGATGCTATAGTAAGTGGTATTGCTTATTTTAATTTCAAAGTAAATTTTTTTTTTTGCTGGTATATAGAAAACAATTGTCTTTTGTATATTAACCTTGTATCTTGAGATCTTGGATGCCTTTTCACTATTACTTCCAAGATTATTTTTGCAAATTGTCTACAAAGGCAATGATCTCATCAATTTATATACAGCAATTCTATTTCTTTCTTTATAAGCTGCACATGTTTTTCTTTGTATTCTTTTATTTCTTATCTTCTTATTTCCTTGTGGTACTAGATAGAATAACCAATCTGATGTTGAATAGGAATGGTCAGATCAGATACATTGCTTGTGTTTTTAGTCTTAACCAGTAAACATGTTAGCTGTAGGTTTTTCAAATATATTCTTTATTAAGTTAAAGAAGCTCCCTTTGATTCCTAGTTTTTTGAGCGTTTTGTTTTTTATGAATAGGTGTTGAACTTTATTAACTACTAGTTTTCATTAACTTTGATAGTATAATAAGTTATATCGACTGATGTACAAATATTGAATCAGCCTTGAATCCTGGAATGACCATACTTGAGAGAAGTTAGCCTTTTTATTTTTTGCTGAATTAAATTGATAATATTTTGTTTGGAATTTTTTCTCCTGTATTCCTGAGGGATGTTGGTCTGCTTTCTTTTCTTCTAATGTCTTTATTTGGTTTTGGTATTAGGGTAATGTTAACCTCATAAAATTAGTCAGGAAGTGCCCATAGCTTCTATTTTCTGAAAAATATAGTGAGGAATTAGTATCATATTTCTTTTAAATATTTGGGTCTAGTTATTTTCTTTCTTTCTTTTTTTCTTTTTGGAAGATTTTATATTATTGACTCTATCTTTAGAACAAGCATAAGAGTATTCTTATCTTTGTGTGTGCAAGCTCAGTCTTTTGCGACCCCACGGACTGTAGCTCACCAGGCTCCTCTGTCCATGGACTTTTCCAGGCAAGAAATACTGGAGTCGGTTACCTAGAGAATTCCATGGGCAGAAGAGCCTGGCAGGCTGCAGTCCACGGGGTCACAAAGAATCTGACACAAATGAGCAACTAACACTTTCACTAATAAGGAGCAATGTTTTTCTTAATATCTTGGGCCTGCACTGTATGAAAGCCTCCTGGTCAAGTTATTTTAAGAGCAATGGGAAGCCAATAAAAATTTTTAATAGGGTGTAAAACTGATCATATCTGCATCCCCCAAACTTTGCCTGAGATATGTAGTGGAGAACAGATTGGAAGTAAGCCAGCGTGGATGTGTGCAGAATGCTTAAGGAGCCACTGAAGTATCCATGTCAGACAAAATGTGAGCTTGAATGTGTTGTGGTTGTTCAGTAGCTCAGTCATATCTGACTCTTTGTGGCTCCATGGACTGCAGCGCGTCAAGCTTCCATGTTCTCCAATATCTCCTGGAATTTGCTCAAACTTATGTCCATTGAGATGGTGATGCAATCTAACCATCTCATTCTCTGTCGTCTCCTTCTCCTCCTTCTCTCAATCTTTCCCAGCATCAGGATCTTTTCAATGAGCTAGCTGTTCACAACAGGTGGCCAAAATATTGGAGCTTCAGCTTCAGCATCAGTCCTTGCAATCAATATTCAGGGTAGATTTCCTTTAGGATTGATTGGTTTCATCTCCCTGCTGTCTGTGGACTCTCAAGAGTCTTCTCCAGCACCACGGTTTGAAAGCAACAATTCTTCAATGCTCAATCTTCTTTATGGTCCAACTCTCATGTCCATATATGACTCCTGGTGAAACCATAGCTTTGACTATAGGGACCTTTGTTGGCAAAGTGATATCTGTGCTTTTTAATATGCTAGGTTTGTCATAGGTTTTGTTCCTTTAGTGTGAGTGGTGGTGAAAATGACTAGACTAGAATAAACATGAGATCTATTGAAAGTAAAATTGACAGTTTTAACTTATTCGTATGTCAATGAGGCTGTTGACAGCAGAGTTGCAAATATAATTTGATCTCTATAAATAGGATAATTCTTTATGTAAATTTGTATTTCCCAGAATACAATTCTGTACTTCTTGGGTAATGCAGATTTTAGGTATGAAATTGGGACCAATATAAAGTGCATCCCAGACCAAAGTCATCTGTGATATGGGGAGACATATCAAAAAATACATGGAAAGAGATTGATGGGAAAATAAGGGAAAGAGCTTTTGTATTATAGTATAAAATTATTTAAAAGCAGGGGATTTAAATCTGAAGGACTCATAATCACGTTTTCTCAGCTAGCAAGTTGGGATAGAATTTTTTCTTAGTTGCTCAGTTGTGTCAGATTCTTTGCAATCCTGTGGACTGTAGCCTGCCAGGCTCTTCTGTCCAGGGAATTCTCCAGCTGGGTCTTAAGATAGGGACAAATTACTTAACACTCTTGGGAGTCCCTTGGACTGCAAGGAGATCCAACTAGTCCATCTTAAAGGAACTTAGTCCTGAATATTCATTGGAAGGACTGATGTTGAAGCTCCAATACTTTGGCCACCTGATGCAAAGGGCTGACTCATTTGAAAAGACGCTGATGCTGGAAAAAATTGAAGGCAGGAGAAGAAGGGGACAACAGAGGATGAGATGGTTGGATGGCATAACCGACTCAATGGACATGAGTTTGAACAACCTCCGGGAGTTGGTGATGGACAGGGGGGCCTGGCGTGCTGCAGTCCATGGGTTCTCAAAGAGTCGGACACAACTGAAAGGCTGAACTGAACCGAACTGACTTAACACCTAGATATTAATACAGTGGTAATGTTAGGTATAGACTCAAAATGTGAAGACAATGAGTTTGGATTCAACTTCTTTCCCTGTAATGTTAAGCCAGTTGAATGCCAAGGGAAAAATTCTTCTTTAAATCTATTCACTGTGAAAAATGATGAGAACATATATTAGTCTCAGAAAATTATCTATGTAATTAACCTAATTTTAAGATTGATGAACAATTGAGTGTAAACCCATGTTTTTTAAGGAAAGATTTAATTGATATAAACAAGTCCAGACAGCATTTTCAGAGCATAATGTTAAAAATACAGGTTAAGAAACAGCCCAACTTATTTAAATTTCATATTTACTACTTCTTGACTAGATGACTTTGTAGGAAGTACTTAAATTCTCTTGGCCTCAGCTGACTCATCTATAAATTAAGAAAATAATGCTATCTCATATGATTATAGTAAGAATTAAATAATAGATATAAAGCACTTGAATAACTTTTATGTGTGTATCTTTTTATCTACCTATCAATGGCTCAATAAATATTGACTTACCTATTATTATTCTTGCTTTCCATATCTGTAAAATTGATGTAATATACAGCTCCGAGGTATGGCGAGGCTTAACTAATGTTGGTGATTTAGTTGCTAAGTCATGTCTGACTCTTGAGACCTCATAGACTGTAGCCTGCCAGTCTCCTCTGTCCATGGGATTTCCCAGGCAAGAATACAGGAATTGTTTGCCATTTCCTTCTCCAAGTGATGGTCCCAACCTGAAGATCAAACCTGGGTCTCTTGCATTGCAGGCAGACTCTTTACCTACTGAGCCATCAAGGAGGCTCTGTTTACGATCTCTGAATGGGACAAGAATTCCTTGGTGAGGATGTTAACTGTGTTTCTTCTGAAAATAGGCATTCTTAGAATATACATTCTTGCAGTGTGAATGATGATGACCTAAGCTATCACGAAGAGTGACCTGCCATGTGTGTTAGTTAGTAAGAATTCCTGCAGGTATCATTTCTAATATTCATCTGTCACTTACTATGTAGCCTGACTGTTCATAAATGGTTTGGGCATTTTTAGTTAGGAGGGACTCTTAAGAGTTAATCACCTTTTATTCACTCTGAAAGCATAAGAGTTACTTGGGAATTCCCTTTTGAATAATCTCTGTCAAACATTGTTTATTTTTAAATAAACACATCTATCCCAGGTATATCTAAAGCATTTATTTCTGAATGAACATTTCTATCCCAAGTTTGTTTAGTATAAACTTCTGTGAAGTTCTCTAGATACACCTTTAATTGCCACAACCCACTGCAAAGGGCAATAAATGACACTAGAGTTTTTTCTAGATAAATTTTTGACACAGATGTTAAAGGGTTTTTTTAAAAAAAATTTTTAAAGTGTTGATAAAGATAGGCATAGTTCCAGAGAAGAATTCAGGGTGATTATGAGTATTCAAGAAAATAGTAAGTCAAACTTGAGCTATGTTTAAATGAAGGGGGAAAGGGCTTTAGGCAAGGTGCTGTTCTGTGCTTAGTCACTCAGTCATGTCTGACTCTTTGCGACCCCATGGACTGTAAGCCGGCCAGGTTCCTCTGTCCATGGGGATTCTCCATGCAAGAATACTGGAGTGGGTGGCCATGTCCTCCTCCAGGGGATCTTCCCAACCCAGAGATCAAACCCAGGTCTCCTGAATTGCAGGAGGATTCTTTACCATCTGAGCCACCAGGGAAACCCAAGAATGCTGGGTTGGGTAGCCCATCCCTTCTCCAGGGTATCTTCCTGACCCAGGAATCAAACCGGAGTCTCCTGTGTTGCAGGTGAATTCTTTACCAGCTGAGCTACCAGGGAAACCAAGGAGTACTTTGTAAATTAAAATTTGCATGAGAAATCAAACAATGTCAGTAAAGATATATTCTTAAGAACATTTCCCAACTCCAACTTGCCATCCTTAACCCTGACTTTGTGTACTTTTGGAAACTTTCATGATATATGATATTTCTATTACCAATTCTGATATATTTGTATTCTACTGTCTGTGAGATAATATTATTAAAATAATTTATTTTGCACGTAAGAAAAGTGAACATATTGTAAGACATATTGTAAGATACACTAAATTTTTAAATGTGCCTACATAAAGCAAAAAATGAAAGCACACCCAATACATTCATTATTAAACATGACAGATAGCATTAAAGTGTGTGCATCCTTTGATTTCAAAAGATAATTTATTATGCTTCTCTTGCCTTCTGCAAAATGATTGATCCAAAGATTAAATTCTTTTAATTTTATATAGCAAAGAACAAAACTCTTTCTAGGCCATTGCTGATTTAAGGTTAGTTAGATATCATTTGCTGCAAAACAAATCTCAGAATTCAGTGGTATAAATAAATTACCATTTTATTATGCTTACAGTTTTATAGGTCAAATGTTCAGACACACACAGGTTGGATGATGGTCTCTGCTCTATGATGTCTGGGGTCAAAGATGAGAAGATCGAAATAGTTGGAAGTAACTTAACAGGTTGGGAACTGGAATCATCTGGATACATTTTCATTCATTTATCTTGTGCCAGAGCTGGGATGACTCAAATTTGGGTTTAGCTGGAATTGTCAATCAGAATGTCTTCATGTGGCTTTTCCATGTTACATGGGCCTCCTAATGGCATGGCAACCTGAGTAGTAGGACTTTGTACATGATGACTCAGGGTTTCAAGAAGAATTGTTCCAGATAACAAGATGAAGCTGTACAGTCTTTCATGAGCTTGTATGCTGTACTGTATTGATTGAAGCAGTCACAATCTTGTGCAGGTTCAAGGACAGGTGATATAGACCCTATATCGTGATGAGATAAAGCAGCCCATCAAATAATTTGTGACTACATTGGGCTTCCCTGGTGGCTCAGACCGTAAAGAATCTGCCTGCAATGCAGGAGACCCAAGTCCAATTCCTGGGTTAGGAAGACTCCCTGAAGAAGGGAATGGCAACCCCCTCCAGTATTCTTGCCTGGGAAATCCCATGGACAGTGGAGCCTGTTGGGCTACAGTCTAGGGTCGCAAAGAGTTGGAAAAGACTGAGTGACTTTCACTTTCACGTTTTAAAACTGCCACAACCTGAGTCCTTGAGAAGTTATCCTTACTGTTTTTATAGATTTGCAACACAAAACGTTTCGGAACACTAGGTGTTTCTAGTATTAGCATAACAAATATCAGAGATGAGTTTTAGATATTACAATGTGTGCTCAGGTGCTCAGGCCTGTCTAACTCTTTGCGACCCAATGGACTGTAGCCTGCCAGGCTTCTCTGTCTATGGGATTTTCCAGGCAAGAATACTGAAGTGGGTTGCTGTCTCCATGGAATTTTCCCAACCCAGGGATATAGCCCATTCCTCTTGTGTCTTCTTCATTGGCAGGTAGATTCTTTACCACTAGTGCTACCTGGAAAGCCCAGATATCAAGTATTAAATCACAATTTCCATTTTCTTCAATTAATGACTATACCTAATACTTTAAAGAACAAGACCTACATTTAAAATATCACCAGGTAGACATGGATTTCTAAATATGTCTTATAAAGATACTTTTTTTCATTTACTACAGATTATTATATCCAAGTCAATAAAATAGTATTTTAACTTTTTCATATTCCCTTTTTATGCATTCTGGAACCTGGAAGTACTCTTTTTTGGAGAACTGGCATTAAAATGATATTTGTTAAAATGGAATTCCACATATACTTCAAAAGCTGACAAAATACTGGAATGCAACATGTTAATGGAATGAGTGAAAACAGAAAGCAATGTATTTGACATTGGTTGCTCTCAATTGAAGGTACTATATCTCAGATGGAATTATATATTTTAAGAGAATATCAGGCAATTGGAACATATACAAAGAAATCAACCAAAATGATGATTTGGAAAAAATAGCACTGTTTTTAAAAGTTTAAAATATGTAGACTATTTTCCCTCAATTAATCTTTTATATTATATAATATTTTGTTGTATTCAACTCATTTAATATGTATATTTCACACTGAATCTTTACAAAAGCACCGACAGTTCTTTTTTTATGATTTTATTTATTTATTTAATTTATTTTTTTTTGCCGCTCTGGGTCTTCTTTGCTTTTTGCGGGCTTTCTCTAGTTTTAGTGTGTGAGGGCTAATCTCTAGTTGTGGTGCATGGACTTCTCATTGAGACGGCTTCTGTTGTTGCAGAGCACAAGCTTTAGGCACGTGAGCTTCGGTAGTTGCGGCTCATAGGCACTAGAGTGTGGGCTCAACAGTTGGGGCACATGGGCTTTGTTGCTCTACAGCAATGTGGAATCTTCACAGGCTGGCGATCAAACCTGTGTCCCTGAATTGACAGGCTGACTCCTATCCACTAAGCTATCAGGGAAGTCCAAGCACTAACTTTTCTTATGTATTGGGGAAATGGAATCAAACAAATTATGGAGCCAATTAGGGGAAGAGTAAGGAGAAGAATTTTACACAAGATCACATTATATTAACTTCACCTTGAAGAATGAACAATTATGATCCTTTTAAGAATTCAGAAGAGTTGTTGGTGTCATAAGTATCCACAGTAAAATAAACATTATTTTCACTCCTGGGATTGGGGAAAGAGTTAAGGAAAAATAATTAAATGCCATAGAACCATTTATGTTCGGTTTGTTTACACCAACTAATTACTTGGGACTCAAAAAGAGTAAGAAAACACTTGCAACATCTCAGAACATTGGTTTCTAAAAACATGCTAATAGAGATTTTTAAATTAAGTTTCACTTCCTCCTGAAAATTGATTTAAATGAGACTGGAAAAAAAATAGTTATAAATCTGCAAGGACAAAGAAAATGGGAATAGATGTAACAGCAAACATGTCATGTCAATAAAATTCTCAAAGCCAGAAAATGTATGGGAAATAAGGCTTGATTGAGAAGACTGGAGACAAATAAAATGTAGACCTACAGGCGAGAAGCCAATAACTGAGGCTTTCATGTCATAGAATCCACTAAAGTTTAGGGCTTGGGAGCATCAGGTACAATTAAAGAAAAGACGTTGACTGATTTGAAAGTTTATAAGAAATATTTACACTCCCTGAGTTGTGCCCCTGTTTGAAGAAACAGTAAGTTCTCTAACTAAACCAAGCAAAAGTATATGAAAAGGTTTACCGAGATAGTCTATATTCCATGATAAAAGCAAAAAAGAGTGAGTGTGAAGCACTGTTCTTTAAAAAAAAATCTGGATGATTAAGTAAATGTTAATATAAAAGTCCCTTCCACTTTTGAATTCTCAAAAGTCCCCACTGTGTTGCTTTGTGGGAACTGAAGCCTGGGGAAAAGGCAGAGGAAAACGATGATCTGGCTATTGCTGTGAGTAATAAACTGTTCTTTTTCTTTGACCCAGTAGTTTTGTGTCCTCTGCCAGAATCCATGAAAATGGGGCATGCTAATGTGTTTGCTTAAATTTGGGGTGAAATATCAGCCCCATTCACAGTTCTTGGTAGTCAATTACAAATTACAAGATAAGACTCAGAGAGGTTAGGGGATTTGCAAAAAGGTCACACAGCAAGCAGAGAACAAAACTTGGGTGTGAACCGCCTGTGTGACTGCAACTTCAAGAATTCTACTTACTGCTTTTGCGAAGAGAAAGCTGATAAAGGAGCAGAGAATTATCTGTGTATCACTTTCAAGTGAGGTGAAATCTGACCTCAAGTGAGGTGAAATCTGACTTTCAGTGGCATGGGTATTAAGAATTACCCACACATTTTCCAGAAGAGTTAAGTTTTTGTGTACGAGCTCAGTTGCTCAGTCATGTCCAGCTGTTTGCCACCCTATGGCAAACAGTTTGCCTGCCACACTTCTCTGTCCATGGGATTTTTCAGGCAAGAATACTGGAGTGGGTTGCTATTTCCAACTCTGGGGGATCTTCCCAATCCAGGAATCGAACCTGTGTTTCCTGAATTGCAGGCAGATTCTTTACCACTGCTCCAGCCACCTGAGAAGGCTTAATGTAAGCTTTACCTTCCTTTAAAGCAAGCAAAACTCTAAGAATGATCTTTAAAATCAACAATGAACGTTTAGACTGTGAACTTTTCCTTGGTACCATTATAATATGCTTCTTTGAGAGATTTCTGGATGGCATTGGTTATAACAGTGAGATATTAGAGCAATGTGATTAAGATTTGAACTCTGGTCTTTATAATCCATAGCTTCACAAGAGCAGCAAGTGTTTAGGCTGAACAGAAAATAAGAATCAAACTAAAAAACCACAATGCAATTTCAAACATGTGAAACTGCTGCTGCCGACTAAAGGTTAGCCTTGCCCAACATCTGTCTTCCCCAACTTCTTATGATTCCCTTCCAACTATGGGAACCACAGGAATTGACTCCAGGCAAACAAAGCCCTGGACGTGTGATGGTAATCTTTGCCACAAAATAAATGAGTTGGTCTGGAAAACCTCAGTTTCAGAAGGAGACTTTCACTTTTTGTTAGTACATTCTAATATTTTCTGAGGCACCTACTTAGGAGGACTCAGTGAGGTTATGTACTGGGTGAAAAAGAGGAGAGATACATAGTATTTCCTAGAAAATTTAGAAAAATATGTTTATCTGAATATTATTTTTTCAGTTGTTTTTGTTCCAAACTCTTATAGTGCTAGAGATAGACGTTTAGCTATCCAAAATATATATGTTTTTCAAAAATTCAAATCTGTCTGGGAACCATGAATTCTGCTGATCTCATAGCTTCTCAGAGCACTGGAGGGAGCCCAGCAGCTGTCAGAGGTAGGGAGGAACAGAGTAGCGATAGTCTTCTGCCCCTCCCTCTTCAGCCACAGTCTCAGCTCGGTTTTACAGATACAGAAACAGACGCTCTAGACATCTGAGCAGCAACATATGCAATTAGTAATTAACAGACTCCAGATTCAAATCTAACAGGCCCCAACCTGCAAACTGTAATATATCTATTTCTTTATGCTGCTCTCCCATTGGAAAATATCTTAAGGGGGGATGAGGACAAAGAACACTAAAATGTAGTATCAAACACCAAGACCCAATTTCCTCATTTTGGAATTTTCCATAGTCAACCCTGGGCTTCCCAGGTGACTCAGTGGGTAAATAATCCACCTGCAGTGCAGGAGGGCAGGAGATGTGGGTTTGATCCCTGGGTCAGGAAAACACCCTGGAGAAGGAAATGGCAATCCAGTTCAGTATTCTTGCCTGGAGAATCCCATGGCCAGAGGAGCCTGGTGGACTGCAGTCCATGGTGTGGCAAAGATTTGGACACGACTGAGCAACTGAGCACATAGTCAACCCCATATAGTCCCCAAAACCCAAGAGAATAATGAAAAATAGATAGAAACTGTTAGGGGAAGCACACTGATTGAAACCGCCCACCCTGGCCAGGCACCATAGTAACCATTTGCATGAGTTGTTTTATGGCAGGAGATCCTGATAAGGAATACGGAACTAATAGGCCACCACCAGCCAGAAGAGTTTAGGAAAGATCAGAAGAGTTCGGGAAAGATGGAGAGGAGACACTACCTGTCCGTCCACTTCCCAGAATCCCTCTTGCTAGCATCCATCTTGGCTGAGCGATGCGTGCGCCACCAGGAAAGACTCTGAATTAGAATGATTGGCCAAAGACCACCCGGAAACTAATCCCATCACCATAAAACCCAAGACTGTGAGCCACTCGAGAGAGCAGTTCTCCTGGGTTCCCTTACCTACTGCTCTCCACCCGGGTGCCCTTTCCCAATAAAATCTCTTGCTTTGTCAGCATGTGTCTCCTCTGACAATTCATTTCCGAGTGTTAGACAAGAGCCCAGTTTCGGGCCCTGGAAGGGATCCCCCTTCCTGCAACAAAACCACAGATTATTTGAGACCAAATTAGTGCCAAATCAAAAACTTCAATACATTATTTTTCATTGAGATTTCCTTCAGTTATTTTTTTCCTCAAAGGAAAAATACTGTGAAAATGAATGTAAGAATTATAACTATAACTAAGAATTATAACTATTATGACATAACTAGTATGTAAGTATCATGAGATCAAGGTATTTATGTTATTTAATGGTATATCATCAGTACTTGGAATGGTGTTGGTCATCTAGTAAATTAACAATAGCTATAAGCGAAATATGTGAATAAATCCAAAGTGATTTAATCATTTTTTTTTTTTTTACTTGAGTTAAACATCAGACAATTCTGTCTATGAACTCATTCCCATCAAAGTTGTGGCCTAATCTGGAGCACACCTGAAGTGAAGTGAAGTAGCTTAGTCCAACTCTGCGACCCCATGGACTGTAGCCTCCATCCAAGGGATTTTTAAGGCAAGAGTACTGGAATGGGTTGCCATTTCCTTTTCCAGGGGATCCTTGCCAACCTAGGGATCGAACCCAGGTCTCCGGCATTGTAGGCAGATGCTCTCACCGTCTGAGCCACCAGGGAGCAGGCCTGACGGTAATAGTAAATCTATCTAGCCTAGTGGGTAAAGTCTGGAATTAATCTTGTGAACTTGTTACGTGAACCATAAGCTCATGTTGCCATTAAGCCATGCTGATCCAGCTAAGCAGAAAGTTTTTACCTTAACTTGAGCTGTGTAAGTCATGCTCATATCAATAGGTGCATTAGAGGATCAGAAATCTGTCCTATTCCATAGAAAACAAATTTATGATTACTAAGGGGGAAAGGGGCCAGAGGGATAATTTGGGAGTTTGGGATGAACAGATACACTACTATATATACAATAGAAAATGAACAAGGACCTACTGTATAGCATAAGGGACTATATTCCATATCTTGTAATAGCCTATAATGGAAAAGAATCTGAAAAAGAATACATATGTATATACATATATGTATCTGTATGTATGTTTATAACTGAATCACTTTACTGTATACCTGAAATTATGCAAATTATAAATCAACTATACTTCAATAAAACGTTGCTTATTTTGAAAAAAAAAAATTCTATCCTACTGGATAAAGCTTTGATCTCCAGTATACCTTCACCTTCTTTTCACAAAACTTGGACTGCTCTTGTGTTCCAGCAACTGATTGGTTTTCTACCTTGCTAGAGACACCAACTACCACACCTTATTCATCTTGAGAAACCCATTAAACTACATGTAAAGTGAGAGTGAAAGTCAGTTATTTGTGTCCGACTCTTTGCAACTATACAGTCCATGAAATTCTCCCGGTCAAAATACTGGAGTGGGCAGCCATTCCCTTTTCCAGGGGATCTTCACAACCTAGGGGTCAAACCCAGGTCTCCCACATAGCAGGCGATTCTTTACTGTGTGTGTCACGAGGGAAGCCAATGGTGAATATCTTAAGATAAATATCATATTCTTAAGATATTCATCTTAAGAAACCCATTGGACTACATGCAAGGATTTATGTTATTTAATGCATTTACATTTTCCCCTAAATTTTAAATTCCTCAAAAGCAATGATGTTTGCTTTTTTAATCCATGCATTAAATGACCATTTGCAACTTTATCTTTCCTTGAATGTAGACATACCCCAAATACAATTTTCTCCCTCCAGGTACATTTTGAAAGATGCATCATTCTTTGAAGAGTCAGATGGAATCACAATCTGTCCCTTCCCTGCCGCCTTCAGTTCAGGCAGTGGGGATCTCCTCCCTGGGGCTGGGGACTTGAGGGATTGTGATGTGAAGCCACCGAATACTTTCAGTATACTCAACTAGTTTGATTATAACTTAATAAAAATTATAATAGCATCTTTAAAAGCTTAGTAATACAATGTAATATGCCATTTGTTGCAACATTTCAAAAGAGAATTAATGTCATGTCAACTAAAACCTGTCAATTTTAAAAGATAATTAATTTGTCTTTAAAACTCCAAAAGCCTTAGATAATATACATGCTGTTCTTTCGAAACATCCCATCCTCACCTTCTCCCACAGAGTTCAAAAGTCTGTTCTGTACTTCTGTGTCTCTTTTTCTGTTTTGCATATAGGGTTATCATTATCATCTTTCTAAATTCCATATATATGTGTTAGTATGCTATAATGTTCTTTATCTTTCTGGCTTACTTCACTCTGTATAATGGGCTCCAGTTTCATCCATCTCATTAGAACTGATTCAAGTGAATTCTTTTTAATGGCTGAGTAATATTCCATGGTATATATGTACCACAGCTTCCTTATCCATTCATCTGCATCAGCCCAGGTGGGATGCATGAGACAAATGCTCGGGCCTGGTGCACTGGGAAGACCCAGAGGAATCGGGTGGAGAGGGAGGTGGGAGGGGGGATCGGGATGGGGAATACGTGTAAATCTATGGCTGATTCATATCAATGTATGACAAAACCCACTGAAATGTTGTGAAGTAATTAGCCTCCAACTAATGAAAAAAAATAAAAAATAAAAAATAAAACTCCAAAAGCCTTAACCCTGCAGTCAGGACAAAGGAAGTGGAAAGAACTATGAAATATACTTAAGGAAATGGTCAATAGCTTACTGAATGATTTCAACTTAGAAAACATATTTAATATATTTAATTGTTGAATTTAATTTTACATTGGGAATAATTGTGTACCTGATATTTTCCCCTTCAGAGAGCATACTAGGTTAAATATAGAGGGGAAAAAAAATATATAAAAGGTAAGTTTCCCAAACCAAATGAAAGTGGCTTATAGCAGTCCTGGAAGAGCACCTTTACCTCCTGGCTTTTGCTATCAATGTGGTTTATAAGTCTTTTCCCCTCAACTACTTAAAACTGTATGATGGTCTTTGTTATGAAGTTTTCTAAATTTTGTTTTTCTATGTTATGTCCAAGTGATACAAAAATAAAATGAAATATCAATTATCTATATTTTTTTATAACAAATACTTAGAATAAATCTGGATATAGGGGAACATGCATCATGAATCAAGATCTTTCCTTTATTTGTAGATAATTGTAGAATTAGGTGTATATAGTCACTGTGTGGCTAGAATGTCATCAGAGTTTTAGCTAGCATATAAAGAAGTAATAACATAATTTCCAAAATGCATTTTAAAATTTAGTTCATAAGTTCAGTATTTCACTGCCAGGTGATTGATGTAAAATACAAATTCTGCAACATGAGACCTGTTGTGTGGCTGAAAAAGCAGTTAAGTAGTCTAAGCCAATCAACTTTATAATACACAGTTCAGACTACATATTATGTTTTTTTTAAAATATATAGTTCAGATTGCTTTACAGCCAGCAATTCTTTCATATATATTTAATTTTCAAGAGGTTGATTGTTTGACCGCACCTTCATATCAGCTCTGATAGCTGAAGTAGATGGTGTTGAGCCCTGCAATCCAATCATTACAGCCCTGAAATGATTTATTTTACACCCTGAAGACAAACCCTTTCAGCTCCTCAATTGTGGTTTACCATGTGTGAATGCAGCCTCTATGAATGACTAGTCACTACATAATTTAGGTGCAAATTATGACATTTGCATAACCATTATGACATTCAGATCCTTAGCATTATGTTGCATTTCCTGTGTTTATTTCACAGTAGCTGGGAGACCTGCCTTATAAAAGCTCATCAAAATAAAACCTTCAAAGGTATCAATCACAAAACCCTATATTTGGTTTTGGGTGTGGAGATTTTAGACATTTATTAGAAATCATTAGCTTTTTGCAAGTATGTTAGCATACTTGCAAGCTTTTTGCAAGATAGAGTTAGCCTCATGTATAATTGATAATTAGATAAAATATGCTTTCAATGTCTTCATATTACACTGGCAGTTCATTTTCTTCTTGTCTCCACTGCCCAGAAGAAACACTTTTTCTTGCATGCCATGTAGAAAAGTTTTGAAATACCATTTTTACTTGTTTATTTCAAATTTGATATAAAATAACTATGATTTTAATAGTAGTGAAGGATAAGTTTTCCTGAATATTATATATTATAAAGTTTAGTACTTTAATTGAATTTTATTATAACCTGAGAGTAACAGATTTAGCTCATTCAGTTTATGGGAAATGTTGCCGTATAATCCAATTGACAAGGACAGTCCTCTTTGTCAAATCAATTAGCCAAATAATTTTTTTTTTGTCAAAAAGAATTAGACTTTATTTTTAACATTATTATATATGTGCGTATATGATAAATATATGTAGGTGGCTCAGACAGTAAAGAATCTGCCTGCAATGCAGGAGACTTGGATTTACTTCCTGGGTTGGGAAGATCCCCTTGAGAAGGGAATGGCTACCTATTCCAATATTCTTACCTGAAGAATCCAGTGAACAGAGGAACCTGGCGGGCTAGTCCATGGGGTCACAAAGAGTCAGACACGACTAAGTGACTAACACTTTCACATTTCGTGTATATATATGTATATATGTATGTATGTATATATATATACATATATATATATATATAGTGTAAACTTCCTCACTTTTGAATTTCAGCCATAAGATAGTTAAGGAAGAAAGTGAGTAATGCCATGAAACATTGCCTGGAGTGGGGTCACAGGAATAAAATTGGACATAGACCCCATGAAGCTATCTTTGCCTGGCTTTTACTGAGAAGCACATTCCTTTGTTTGATGCCCTGTAGATTTTTGGATCCTGGGCTGCAAAGATTCTCCATGGAAGGGAATATGCCTTTTTTCTTAATGACATAGAATGGCAATTTAGAAAGGGAACTGAGATAGGAAAGTTGACAGACTAAAAATGCTTTCTTTGCTTTCGTTGTTTAGTTGCTAAGCTGTGTCTGACTGTAGCCCACCAGGTTCCTCTGCCCATGGATTCTTCAGGCAAGAATACTGAAGTGGGTTGCCATTTCCTTCTCCAAGGAATCTTCCCAGCCCAGAGATTGAATCCATGTCTCCTACGTTCCTAGGCAGATTCTTCCTAGGCAGATCTCTCCTAGGAAGATTCTCTACCACTAAGCAACCAGAAAACCCCCAGAAATGCTTCTTAAGGAAGAACAAAAATGGGAAAGAATAACATGGAAGTTGAAGATCTAAACATCATTTCTTTCAATGATCCTGATGTCCACCATACTCACATATCCTTGGGTGTGTGTATATCCAAATTGTAGACCACTCTAGGAGATCAATGGTCTTTGGTTTTCCTAAAACATGTATATTTCCTAATCTTGATCAATTGTAGTGTTCTTTATTTGCTATTATTGTCTAAGTGTCAGGTATGAAATTGAAAAAACTCAATTGTTAAATCTTAGAAATAGGATTTTGATATACATTAACATAACAGACATTGTTCTAGCTGCTTGGTTATATCATTGTGGTAGACTTTACTATTGTTTCCAGTTATCCACTCCTCCTGTATAAGAGAATTGTCTGTACACAGACTTACCATGAATTCTTGTAAGTTTCTCAATCCATTGTCAATCTTGTCCAAAGCATAGTGAGTGAGCCCGTTATGTGTCTCATCCAAGGTGAAGCTTTACAATTTTTGCTAAATGTCTTGGTCTTGTGCTCTGCTTTCTACAATAAGCACATCCCAGAAAATGGTTACATTTTCCCTATATCTCCTCAATCTGGTCTGAGAAGCTACGTACATCTCTGCAGAACCCAGCAGGACCCAGCAGAGCCTTGATTGACTCACAGCCCTCATGTAACCTGAATAAAAAAACAAATATTTTGGCAGATACCACTGAAATTTGTTAGCTATGCAACATTTTTTGCAACTTTAATAAGAAATTTACTAAGAGAAGCAAAGAACAAAATACACAATATTCCTATTCTCATGGAGGTTACAGTTTACATATGGTTAGTATATTATAAAAAATAATTAGTATGTGGTTAAATATGACAATGTAAGTGCTTATTCCTATTCTTTTTAATTTGTGTTTTTTTTAAGCTTCTTTTGATTGGTCTTTTTCAAAGTTGCAGGAAACAAAAGCAATATTTGCATAATATGGATGAAATTTACATTTGAATTCTTTGTACTGATCACAATTCCACTTGAAGCAATAACAACAAACAAAATATGTTGCACTTCAACAAGTTAATTCATCTTGCAATGAAGAAAATAATCTATTTGGAGAAAAGAAAAGAGAAAGAAGGTTGAATTGTGCATAAAACTCTTGAGTAAATAAAAAATATGAAAGTATTAGGCTGAATGAAATTATTTTGTCCTTTCTTAGACTGTGAGGTTGTTTAAATCTTATTCCAGAAATTTCTGTCTTCCTGTGGACATTTACCTCTCCTGTGTGCCAAAATCCCTTCATTCAGTTCACCTTTATTGGGTGTCTTTGATGTACCATGACCATTCCTATATGGCCTTATTCTTCCTGAAGTCACAAGTGTCGAGGAAGTTTAAATGTTTTATGTTTCCTTCTTATTATACATTTCCTCTTTTTTATAATGGGTTTTATGAGGTTAATGCCTCAAACCTAACACCAGAATTTTGAGGAATAATTCATTCAAAATGAGTATTATTATGTGTATGGCAATGACACCAGCATGACTGATACAGGTAAAAAAAAAGGCGGGGGGAGGTGGGGGGAGGTCTCAAGAAAGTCAGGAGAGTTCTTGCCTTTATACAGCTTACATTCTAGAAGTCAAAGGAAGGGATGAATAAATGGAAAAGTAAGTTATAAAAATTCTATACACATACAAGCACAGATAACAATAAGTTTAAATTTTTAATTGATTGGTGTGCCAATGCTTTGCTGAGAAATTGATAATTAAGTGCCCAAAGGATGTGAGACAGCAAGCCCTGTAGGATTCTAGAGGAAATGAATTTTGAGCAGAGGAAACAGCTTGTATATTAAAAGGTCATGCTATGGGAGCATGTCTAACGGAATAGAAATAGAATGGAATGAGCACAGGAAAGGGCAGATGACTTAGAGAACAAGGAATTACCTCACATGGGGTCTCGAAGGCCAATGTAAGCATTTGGCTATGACCATAAAGAAGGCTGAGTGGTGAAAAATTGATACTTTTGAACCGTGGTGCTAGAGAAGACTCTTGAGAGTCCCTTGGACAGCAAGGAGAACCAGTCAATCCGAAAGGAAATCAGTCCTGAAAATTCATTGGAAGGACTGATGCTGAAGCTGCAGCTCCAATACTTTGGCCACATGATGTGAAGAGCTGACTCATTGGAAAAGACGCTGATGTTGGGAAAGATTGAAGCCATGAGGAGAAGCGGGTAACAGGGGATGAGATGGTTGGATGGCATCACTGACTCAATGGACAAGAGTCTGAACAAACTCTGGGAGATAGTGAAGGACAAGGGAATCTGGTGTGAGGCAGTTCATGGGGTCAGACATGACTTAGTGACTGAATAACAACAAGAGGCCGCTGGAGGATTTTAAATAGGGAAGTGGCATATTTTTACTTATTTGTTAATTTATTTTGACCTCAGTGTTGAGAAACCACTGAAGTCACAGAGGGCAGTAGAAGCAGAGAGACCCTGTCAGGGAGAACTGAATAACTGCAGTAAGAGAAGATGCTGACTTGCTCCAAGAAGGCATTAGAATTTCATGACAAAACATAAAAAAAAAAAAAAAAAAAAGAATTCCATGACATTCTATCACTTGAATGTGGTCATATTATATACTTTCTCTTTAGACCATATGGTTGTCATTTCAGAGATAGTCAAGTGGGATAGGTGAGTGATTAGTTGTAAAAACCATTTGCTGTAAAATAAACACAAAATTGAACCATAAAATATTCACTAGAGGGTTCAAGGGCCCATAATAGAAACATAAGATAAGGCATTCCTTTAGATAAGGAATATTGGTTGGTTGATTGATTGATTGATTGATTTCCATTTATTTTTATTAGTTGGAGGCTAATTACTTTACAATATTGTAGTGATTTTTGCCATACATTGACATGAATCAGCCATGGATTTACATGTGTTCCCCATCCCGATCCCCCCTCCCACCTCCCTCTCCATCCTATCCCTCTGGGTCTTCCCAGTGGTTGATTTAGACATAGTAAGTGCACATGATTAAATTTTTTAAATGAGCAGCATACTTTGAAATTTAATTCATGGCCCTGCATTATACAACTAGGAAGGTCATTGAATATGCATATTAGCAAGAGGTCTTTCAGTGTTATAAGGCTATATTTTTTTGACACTTTGTACAGATTTAACTATAGTGATAGGTTATTTGCTCTATACTTATAGCACAGATAGAGTTCCATAACAATATAGAATCTAGTTTATTAATTTTAGGTGAATCTTATGTATGTATTCTGCTCTAACTTTCCTCTTATACTACATTTTACATTTATAAGCTGCATCTCTGGTGATATATTCTGTAGATGAGGCTCATTTATTTTTACTGTCATTTCGTTTCATAATGTATATTTTCCTGTTCTCAGGTTGATGGATAGTTTGAGTTGTTTCTAATGTTTTGGTATTATAAACTATTCTGTTAATGTTCTCGTATGTGCTGCCTGGAACATAGTGGTGGAGGGTATCATGGTACTTTTCCTAGAGCTGAAATTGTTTGAATGTAAGGCACCTACATCTTCAGCTTTACAAAATCATGCCAAATTGCTTGTCAAAGTAGGGGCTTTGGACTTTATGTAGGGGCTTATAGACTACACTCCATTCAGCAGTGTGCATGAGTTCCTGTCATTCACATGCTTATGAACACATAATATTAACTGGTCTTTCCATTTCCCCCATGTGAGTACATATAAGATGATGTAAACTGTGGTTTAATTACAAATTCAATTTATGTTTATTCAGCATGTGTTTTTAAAAGTGAAAGTGAAAGTGTCAGTCACTCAGTCATGTCTGACTCTGCGACCCCATGGACTGTAGCCCACCAGGCTCCTTTGTGGAGGATTCTCCGGGCAAGAATACTAGAGTGGGTTGCCACTCCCTTCTCCAGGGGATCTTCCTATTCTGGGATGGAAGTCTGGTCTTCTGCTTTGCAGGTAGATTCTTTACCATCTAAGTCACCAGGGAACGCTAGGCATGTGTTTTTACTTGCATGTAAGTATTTTCTTATTTTTAGATGTTTCTTGCATTTTATCATATTAATTTTTCCCTGAATTTGTCACTTTATATGTTTGGAATATTAATCCATTGTTGGTTCTATAGTTTTCAGTTGATGCCTCCTATGTTATGTCTTGCATTTTTTGCTTAATGTTTTATAAAATGCTACATAACACATATAATGATAGCTCTTTTTGGGTGTCCAAGAATATTTATATTAGATACAATAATACTGGAAGGAAATTACCATGACTTTTTAAGGAAGAAGAAGTCCATTTATAGGATAAAAGAGCCTTCCAAAGTCAGTCAAAAGTTTTTTGAGACCCAAATTATGTTCTAGGCCATGCTTTTTGGTCATGCTTTAGAACACATTATTTCAGAGTACTTCCCTTTAGAATAAATAGTTTTTCTTTTGTGAGGGTTGGATCCAACTGGTATTTTTTTAACTTCTTGGAATGTTTGACATATTAATTGAATCTCTTGACTCTAGATTTTGGATTATGATTTCCTTAGTTACTTCCTATTGGCACTCAAGCAGGCAAAATCAATATATCTTTGCTTACACACTGGGCTTTCTTGGTGGCTTAGTCAGTAAAGAGTCTGCCTGTAAAGGGGAAAACTTGGGTTCAATCCCTGTATAGGGAAGATCACTTGGAGAAGGGAACATCTCACTCCAGTATTCTGGCCTGGAGAATTCCAGGGACAGAGGAGCAGGGAGGGTTACAGTCCATGGGGTTGCAACGAGTTGGACACAACTGAACGACCTCCTTCAGTTTCACTTTTTACTTTCACTTTCAAAATACATTAGACCAATAAAGTCTGTAGTTATAAGTGTAGCACAAAACTAAAGCATCACATAATTTTGTCATTTAATTTGTGCTAGAACTACGGAGGTAAAATCAAATTTTAATGTTTTAAATGTTGTAAATACCATAAAAATTGGATCATCATTCATTCCAAGTGCCATCCAATAGTTCAATATTTAGTGTAGCATTTCTCTTTAAAATGAATAAAGACTGTGTATAAACTAAGTTGATTCATGTAATACAATGTCTACTTTTACCCAAAACTTGATTTTTAATAGACAACAGATTAAAGGAACCATGAAACATTTTTCTATTAATGAAAATATTATTTTAAACAAAAAGGTGGAACTGTGCCATATAACTAAACTCTCTATGCTGAAATTTATTACATATTTTAAATCAAACCAAAAAGTTTAACAATTTGTACCAGTGTTTGGTCAGTCTCAGAGTTCACGTATTTTTAATAAAACCCTCTACTGTGTGTTTGCAGTTGTTTATGTGTCTTCTTCATATGGTCAGCAGCTGGGAGTTACACAATATCAAGACCATGAAATGTTGTTCTACGGAATTCCCAATGCCCTCCTTATGCAAATCATAGCAGTCGCAGAGTTATGAATTTGAGCCTATGAACAATGTATTTTAATGCATTCTAAGAGAAAGGACTTTAGTGTTCTATAATATCAAAACACCTGAGGTATTCACAACAGCTATAAAACTAAGTGACTGAAAGTCCAAATGTTGGTGCAAAGGGACCCAGGATGCCTATTAAACCACTGTAGGCTGTATGGAAAAGCATGCATTTTGGGAATGGACTTTAGTTTGTATCTTAATTTTTCTTCGTACTAGCTGTATAGTTTATTTTAACCAGTAAAACAGGACATTTACTGGTAGTCTCAGTTAGGCTACAGTACCAAAATCCCTATAAACCTAAGTAGTTTATTAAAAAGTTACTCGGCTGTGTGTCTGTTATGAATTGAGAGACTTCATCATATTTGTCTCTATCATATCTGCCCAGTCTGTGACATCATCTGATTCAGAAACCATTATTTCAAAAGTTGTGATTAGCTGAAGCAGAGAAAAAGAGCTTTCATAAATAAATGATTCAGTCTAGAAGTGATCATTACTCACTACAAGGTCCCACCCAATCATGGTGTAATCTGAAAGAGTAATCTTTTTATCTACCTTCAAAGCAAAGACCCCCAAATACTAGATGCAACATGAAAGATCATTATGAAGTTATTGAGAATTCATTAATAATTTGCATAAAGTTTCTGGCATGCCATCTATTAAATACAATGGTAGATGTCTGGAAGCAGTCTTCATTAAGGGTTGTTACTGAGCACACGATATTGGCATTAGGAAGAAAGGATAAAATGACATCATCCAGGGGTAGATTTTTTTATACTTTACTGTCCATCTTATGTTATGTTTCTTTTGTGAATATATTTTAAAAATATAGGAAGAATTTTTTCATTTTAAAATATTAAATATGGCATACTCACCACCACAATGATACAGCTAATATAAAAGCTAGAAGTTAAGTCTGAAAATCAGAGGACACATGTTTCCAGACATTCTTTGAATCTTTTCTAAATTTATTAAACATGGCAGGAATTATTTTTTCTTAAAGTAACATTTTAGAGAATAATTCAAATGAAGAAAATCAAACAGTAAGTTTTATGATTTTTTTGAGGCAACTAGACCCAGAAAATTAATTTTTTCCCCAATGCCATGCAATTATTTGCTGGCAGGGTTTGGAAAATCGTCTCCTTCATTTCTTTTCACCCTGTTGTTGGTGGAACAGCTAGCATGAACACAAACATGTTCTGATTTCTAAAAGCTTGGTTTTTTCTAGATAATTCCTTACAGAATAGTATGTATAGCACTAAAATTTCTATAATGAGTGAAGAAAATTTGCTGCCACATTTCCAAGCATCTGCATTACTATTTAAAGCACGTTTTAATTCCATGTGTTTTCAATGAATATTTATCATAAACAAAAAATTATGGGTTTATATAAGAAAGTAAGAGTCTTGAAAGACCAAAAATATTTTTTGTAACTATGCCTTGAAAAAAGATAATGTATTTCCATCTTGACCTCCAGATAGATGAGTAACTAATAAATACAAAAAGATAATTACACTTTATAAGTTATTTAGAATACAGGTTATTGTTCACTCACTAAGTTGTGTCCTACTCTTGCGACCCCAGGTTTCCTGTCCTTCACCATCTCCCTGGCTTTTCTCAAACACATGTCCATTGAGTCAGTGATGCCATCCAACCATCTCATCCTCTGTTGTCCCCTTCTCCTCCCACCTTCAATCTTTCCCAGCATCAGGGTCTTTTCCAATGAGTTGACTCTTTACATCAGGTGGCCAAAGTACCGGAGCTTCAGCTTCAGCATCAGTTCTTCCAATGAATATTCAGGACTGATTTTCTTTAGGATTGACTGGTTTGATCTCCTTGCTGTCCAAGGGACTCTCAAGAGTCTCCTCTAGTACCACAGTTCAAAAACATCAATTCTTCAGTACTTAGGCTTCTTTATGGTCCAACTCTCACATCCATACATGGCTACTGGAAAAACCATAGCTTTGACTATATGGGCCTTTATTGGCAAAGTGATGTCTCTGCTTTTGAATATGCTGTCCTGGTTTTTCACAGCCTCTCTCCCTAGGAGGAAGCATCTTTCATATCATGGCTGTAGTCACCATCCACAGTGATTTTGGAGCCCCAAAAAATAAAATCTGTCACTGTTTCCACTTTTTCATCATCTATTTGCCATGAACTGATGGGACCAGATGCCATGATCTTCATTTTTTGAATGTTTTGTTTTAAGCCTGCTTTTTCATTCTTCTCTTTCACCTTCATCAAGAGGCTGTTTGCTTTCTGCCATTAAAGTGGTGTCATCTACATATGTGTGGTTGCTAATATTTCTCTTGGCAATCTTGATACCAGCTTGTGAGTCATCCAGCCTGGCATTTTGCATGATGTACTCTGTAAATAAGTTAAAAATAAACAGTGACAATATACAGCCTTGATATACTCCTTCTCCAATTGGAAACCAGTCCATTGTTCCATGTCCAGTTCCAACTGTTGCTTCTTGACCTGCCAATTTTATCTCTGATTCCTCTGCCTTTTCTAAATCTGGCTTGTACATCTGGAAGTTCTTGGTTCATGTACTACTGAAGCCAAACTTGAATTATTTTGAGCATTACCTTGGTAGCATGTGAAATGAGTGCAATTGTATGGTAATGAACATTCTTTGGCATTGCCTTTCTTTGGAATTGGAATGAAAACGGAAATTTTGCCATCCTGTGGCTACTGCTCAGTTTTCCAAGTTTGCTGGCATATTGCACACAGCACTTTAACAGCATCATCTTTTAGGATTTTAAATAACTTAGCTTGAATCCATCACCTCCTCTAGCTTTGTTTGTAGCAATGCTTCCTAGGGCCCACTTGACTTAACACTCCAGGACATCTGGCTCTAGGTGAATGACCACATTACTGTGGTTATCTGGGTTATTAAGATCTTTTTTTGTACAGTTCTGTGTATTCCTGCCACCTCTTCCTAATCTCCTTTGCTTCTGCTAGGTCTTGCCTTTTTTGTCCTTTATTGTGGCCATCTTTGCATGAAATGTTTCCTGGTAGCTCCAATTTTCTTGAATAGAACTCTAGTCTTTCCCATTCTATTGTTTTCCTGGAGGAAAAGTTGCTTACAGTAATGCTCAGTTCAGCTCAGTTCAATCACTCAGTCATGTCTGACTCTTTGCGACCCCATGAATCACAGCATGCCAGGCCTCCCTGTCCATCACCAACTCCTGGAATCCACCCAAACCCATGCCCATCGAGTCATTGATGCCATCCAGCCATCTCATCCTCTGTCGTCCCCTTCTCCTCCTGCCCCCAATCCCTCCCAGCATCAGGGTCTTTTCCAATGAGTCAACTCTTTGCATGAGGTAGCCAAAGTATTGGAGTTTCAGCTTCAGCATCAGTCCTTCCAATGAACAGCTAGGACTGCTCTCCTTTAGGATGTACTGGTTGGATCTTCTTGCAGTCTAAGGGACTCTCAAGAGTCTTCTCCAACACCATAGTTCAAAAGCACCAATTTTTCGGTGCTCAGCTTTCTTCACAGTCCAACTCTCACATCCATGCATGACCAGTGGAAAAACCATAGCCTTGACCAGACAGAACTCTGTTGGCAAAGTAATGTCTCTGCTTTTTAATATGCTATCTAGGTTGGTCAAAACTTTCCTGCCAAGGAGTAATAATTGATAATTCAAAACAAAATTTAAAAAAATAATCTACAGGTAATATCATGCTTCATAATGAAAAACTGACTGCATTTCTCATAAAATGAGATTAAGACAAGGATGTCAGTTTTCATCACTCATTCAACATAGCTTTAATGAGGAAAGAAAAGGAAATATAAGGCATATAAATCAAAAAAGAAGATATAAAACTTTTTTTGCATATGACATTACAATCTACATAGAAAATTCCAGGAATCTACCAATTAATTGTATTTCCATTTATTAGCAATAAAAACATAGAAACAAAAATTAAAAACAATATCATTTACAATCACTCAAAAACCAAAATACATACATATAAATTTAACAAAACATGTACAGTATTTGTATACTGAAAATTACAAAGCTCTGATAAAAGGAAACAAAAAAATCTAAGTAAATGAAGATACATAATCATTTTAATAATTTGGAAAACTCAAGGAAGGCAGTAAGGATGTTGATGGTCAGCAGATTAATTTATTGATTTAATGCAAACTTACCAAAATTCCCATAATATATTTACAATGATTTATTTATAATTAGATATTCCTAAAGTTATAGATTCTTTGGGCTTTGTAAGCTTTAATATTCAAAAAATGTAACTGTACTAAATAGCATGATCTTTAACGTAACTTGGGGTGAATTACTGAGTAACCAAAGACTATTCATATTTGAAGAATGTTTAATGCTTGTACATCTGTATTTGCAGTTTGCTATCCAAGAGTCACCAAATATAGCAATCAATAAGATCAGCCTCTAAAAGACAAGCAGAAGAAATATGTGTAATATTTAGAAAAACTTTCAATTCTAACCTGATTCTTATCAACGTGTTCTATCAAATTGAATGTGGAGAATAGAATATATAATTATGTGAAGGCAATGGTTCACTAAAAGACAGAATAAAATAAAATCATGAGATACGTTTTTGCATAGAAAACAACCAAATAACTTACAGTGACCAAGAAAATGCTCCCCCTCAGTCTAGTTATTTCCCCTTGGTTTCATTTCAGTTCCCTTGTGACCTGTAGCATTTTTTATCTTGACACATTACAGTTTAAACCTATGACCTTCCAGAGAGTTTAGTGCAGCCAGAATTTATTGCCCCAAAGATAAGAGGATAATTTAGTTTTTCAAATACCTTATGGATAAATGTTGAGGCAACCTATCACCAACCCAAAATCTCAAATGAAGAACATCTTCAGAAAGTTCTACTTCCATGATATTAAAAAAAGACCATCTGTAATTCGTATTTGATGAGTAAAAGAATTTCTTTTCTGAAATATTTTTTCTATTTACAAATTGAACAGTGTGAATTTAATTGGGCTGTTAAAATTTGACTCTTAACATTTCAAAATTTATTAAAGCCCAGAGAGTTGTGAATTCATTACGTGACAGATTTTTTGTTTGTTTGATTATCCCCCTAGTTCTTTCTCCTGCTTTCCAAATGACTAGTCAGTGGAAGCTAGCAAAAGAAAGGGAGTTTATATTTATTTATCTTTATAATAACAAATAACTAGTTAATGGACAGCAGAGCCAAGAACTAAATATGGCTCTAAAATTTAAAATAAATAATGAAGGAGGTTATCTAATAAATTATGACTACTAGCTGAGTTTCAGGTCACAAGGGTTAAGATCACTCATATATTCTTCAATTTAGGGAGAACAGAATTAGCAGCTTGAGAACACAGGCTTTAAAAAAAAAAAAAATCCGGGTTTGAGTTGTTCTCTGCCGTTCACACGCTGTGAACATGGATAGTTCATCTTCCATCTCCAAGAATCAGTTTCCCACACTATAAAGTGAAGTGAAGTGAAGTTGCTCAGTCGTGTCCGACTCTTTGCGACCCTGTGGACTGTAGCCTACCAGGCTCCTCCATCCATGGGATTCTCCAGGCGAGAATATGGAGTGGGTTGCCATTTCCTTCTCCACCACACTATAAAAGTGCATGGTAAATGAGACCAGTTTCATAGAGCTATTATCAGATTTAAGTGGCTTAATCTACTATAGCATTTTATAAAAGATCTAGCACCAAATAATTACTCAATAAATATTAGCTATTTTGAGTCCTGTATATTTCCCAGGAGTATGGGAAATGTAAAATTTTCTAGCTACAATGAATAAACTCTAGTTAGTCTACTTTTGACTGACACTTAATTCAATGGCTTTTGGGAAAAAATAGTTAAGGAGAGCAAAACACTGGTGATTTTATTAACAAATTAACTTGTTCATGTGCAAACCTGAGTTCATCATTTCCAAAACATTTGTCTCCAATTATACAATTATGGCATTAATAGTTTTTCTATAAGAAAGTTGGGAGTGGAATTGAACAAAGTATGGGGTTAATGTTTTAGCTAGACAATAAAAATTATTATGGGCCTAATCACATTATGAAAATTAGTACATGCTTTTTATGGAAAATTTGAAGTGCAGAAAGGAGAACCTAGGATGGATTTACTATAACTTATGGCCCGCTGGGCTTTGTTTTTAAAAATTTTTTTTTTCTTTTTTCATGAGCACTTTTTCATGTTGTTAACTTGTCAACGAAATCCTCATTTTTAATGGCTGTATAATGAGTCCAGTGAATTCTGAAACCTATTTACAGGTTGCTTAGTGTCTTTGAATCTTAGTTTCCTTGTCTGCAGCATGGAGATGATAATAACCACCCCCAAAGGTTTATAGTGGGGACTAAATGAAGTAGTGCTTGTGAAAAAGCTGTAATGGTAAGCTAGAAATCGCTACACAAATGTCACTTAGTATTAGCTCTATTTCTCTATAAGGGGAAATCCTGATGAGGCAGACATTAGCAGAAAAAAGACAAGCTTTAACTGCTATTTTGTAGTGATTTCCTGTTTCAAGAGGAGGAATGGATTTTATTGTTTTTTTACTTTTTTACTTATGAGTTAATATTTGCTACCATATAATTAGAATAAATCCTCCAAAAGGTAGAAAAAAATATCAAAGTCTGCAAGTAGGCAGAGAAGAAGTAGGAAAATTTACATCAAGTGGTCACCACTATTTTAAGGATTATAAAATATTAAATTGGATTCTTTAAAATATTTTAACATTTTCATACTTGTATTTTAATTTTTTAATGTTTTGAGATGTATTTTGGTTTAGAGAGCCTCAAAAAGCAGGGTCCATCTTCCATTCTACTCTTATTCCTGCATTTCTTTGATCTTAATAAATTCAATACTCAAAAGTAGGGAGGGATACTTTAATTTTATAAATATAGATGAATGTTCCAAAAAGTGTTGTTACTCCCAAAAATCTCTTGATAGAATTCACGCCATAGTAAAATATAGAAAAAAACCATTAGGGTGGTTTTTGGTCTACTGCTTCTTGGGAAGTTATGCTTCAAAAGGTTGAACTATGTCAGAGAGCCACATACCCAGTTTTATTGCCAAGCACCACCATCCACTTTTCTTGGTAAAGTTCGACATGATGAAAAGCAATTCTTGTGTACCACAGGCAAATCATAAGAATGCATTAGACTGCATGATAGAAGACCTTAGTTCAACCATCAGTTCTGCTGGTTCTGCTACCAATTTGGGCAATGACTAATAGTAAGCAAGTATAAAAGGCATTTGTTTATAATGCAAGTCAAATCCCACCTCATACATACAAAATGTTTTGCAGTCATCTGTCATTTCAACCAGAATTTATTGCAAAGTCTTTCTTTCTCTACCTCAAGCATATAGTTTTTTCTCCCCCTGATTTATATGGTCCTCATTGAACTCCTCTAAATCTCCCCTGAGTGTATTATATCACCACCATCCTTTCTTTTTTCAACCTGTCTTTCTTCTTTTAAGGAGACATAAAAATGGATTACAAATGTAAGCTGGAATTAGCTTCATTTCCTGAAATTACAACTTGGCTCTCATGAAGGCCACTGAGGGTAACTTCATGTTTCTCTGTAGTTTGTGAAGGAAACTAATGAAAGATAAGGAAAATCTTTTTTTTTTTTTCTCCTTGCCTGAATATTTTAGAAAAAATACTAAGGGATTATATGTAGACAGAAAAACATCATTGTTTGAATATCACATTGTGAAAGTCACTCAATCGTGCCCGACTCTTTGTGACCCCATGGACTATACAGTCCGTGGAATGCTCAAGGCCAGAATACTGGAGTGGGTAGCCATTCCCGTCACCAGGGGATCTTCCCAACCCAGGGATCGAACACAGTCTCCCGCATTGCAGGCGGATTATTTACCATCTGAGCCACCATTCTATTTGGGGAAATATGAGTTAAAGAGGGCAAACAATTAAAAACCATGAAACCTCACACGTAGTTGATGAGTCAACAAGCATTTATAGAGTGGTTAATAAGTAGCTAACCAACTGTTCATCTGTGTGGTCCAGAGGAGGACTATAGGAGTTAAGAACAGAGAGTACCTACATGATCTACTACACTTCCAAAATGTTTGTTTTAAATATTATGAGCTCCTATGAAGAGTGTTTGGTATGTTGGCCAGGAACCAAACCTGTCAGCTGCTTTGAAGACAGCTAGTTTTTCTAAATTAACTCTGTAATAAAGGCAGAGAACCCAGGATGGAGCAAAAACAGAGATAATGAGTCCATTAAATTAGACCACACTCATTGTCTGAATGAGTACTTGCACTTGCATCTGAAGAAGTTTCCAAAGGATGCAAGCTTGCTTAATTTGGAAAAGCCTCAGAGAAACAGTAGCATTTGGGCCCAACTTTAATAATCTCATGCTCTTCTGAGCTACAAATTGCTGCATTAATTAAATAGGTTTGTCACATTCTTTTTATACTTTCCCAAATGTTTTTAAGTCATATTCTCGTAACATCAATTCAAATGAATTTTGTTGTGATTGCTTTTTGGATGCTGACACTCCTAAATTTTTCTATGAAAAGTAAGGAGTTGATCAAGACATTGCTTTTTGCTCAGCTCTTGGCACTTTGTGAGCACTAAATAAACTAATCTAGGGTTGGGTGATATAGAATGACATTAAATTTGGTGTGCTTTAGAATCTATGTTAGCAATAGTTGATTTGCTGAGTCTTGTTGAGTAATCGGCTGATGTTCATTTCCAGTAACTGAGTTGAGAATTGCTCCTACAGTTCCTCTCCCATATTCTTCAAGGCCAAACATGCTATGTGAAAGGTAGAAGTAGCCACATATTAACAGTCCAAGAAATTCCTTAAGCACTATCTGGTTCAATACCCCCCACCCTCCTCCTACCTGATTTTCTTGTTTCTATTCTGCGTCCTTATACAGAATTTTTTTCTTTCTTTGCCTTGAAATTGATAAACAACTTGAATATGTTACTCAGATTTTAGTTTTGATTTTGGTTTTGCTTGTATATTGCCCCTTGAATCACCCATTTCAGCAAAACCCAAGCAAAATCAACTTAGCATCTCCTCAGTCCCATTCCACCCATAACTCAGGGAAAAACAGCTTGGGTGTCCAGGTTGCCTGGAATTAAAGAAACTGGCAGGTTTGTTCCAGGACTGTAGTCCCCCTGAGAGTGCCCCATAGTGCCTGCAGGGACAAAAAATTTGCTTCCTCCTTTTCCTAAGATCTAACCATTATACTGTAGTCCCTAAAGTATTCCTAAATCAGCATGTCCCATGAGGTTTTATACATGTCACAATAATCTCTGTAAAAGACTTGTAAATGGTTCTTCCCTTGATATTTGTTAATTTAACAAATTCATTCAGAATAATTAAAATACATTTTTTGGGATCTTGAGAACTAATATTGAGTAACCATGGTTTTGTTTTCATCTCTGCGTTATCTCACAACAGTATATTGGTTGGTTGGTTGGTTGTTGGCTGTGTTGTTTATGAATGACAGCTTTGCTTATCTCTTGGTTTTTGACACTACAACTGAGTAAAGCAGAAAAATCTATTAAAAACCTATCTTGATTTATTTTCTGTAATAAAAATAATACAGATAGCATTAATCTGAATTTTTATGTTAGAAATTTTGTTCTAGTTCTAAAATTAATCAAATAAATGTTTCCATTCTTTTCATGATAAAAAATTTCTTAAATTTTAAGAAATTTAAAAATTAGTCATGATTATACTTATTGACTGCTTTCTCAAACTCATATTCTGGTATGTTGAAAACATTTGTCTTCATTTTTTGTTATCCTTTTATCACACCTTTATAGTATTATTGGGGAAAGAAGAAAAGATCTAATCAATATTATTGATCTCTTAGAAAAGATACATGGACTGATAGTTGAAAATCACTGGCCTGTACCCTCTTTCCTGAGTTTCACAAAATATATTTCCAATATCTTATTGAAAGGTCAAACTTCATCTCACACTTAACTTATCACCAACTTATTCACCAACAAGCATCCTCTTCCTCAGGTTAGTCCTCATCCCATAATCCTTATTCTTGTTAGATAGTGTATACTGTCAATTGGAAGTTGTGAATCATCTTCAACTCCCATCACATATCACATTTTTTTTTATTCTCTAACATTAAATCAATTACTAAAAACTGTAATTAAATCTCAAAATTGTTTCTTAAATCTGGCTTTCCTTATCATTCTGTATTAGTGCCACCTAACTCAAAATATAATCATGCCTTATTCAGACATGTTTTAGTCACCAGAAACCTTCTTCCATTTTTCTATGTGGCTACTAGATTGATCTTCTTCTATAAAGTAAATCTCCAGTCAATCATTCAGTCATTTGGTCATCTTTTATTCTCTTATTCAAGAAATACTCAAGCAATACCATTTCTGAGCCCAAATTTGATTTTGCTTTCCTTTTTAGGTCCCCCATTATAAAGTTTGAATCATCTTTATAGCTCACTCACCACAGATGTGTAAGTTCATTAGCAAATGCATTGGCACACCAGCTTCATTGCTTACTCCATTTTATGTAATTCTCTCCTGTTTACTTTTTCTGTTTCATCATTGTCTTGAGTTATGTGCCACTTCACAATCAATTAAGTTGTGTCACAAATGAAGCATATATATAGTCAACCATGCACATTTTCCAAACCTAATTTTACTGACTACAAAAATTATTCTTGAGTCCTTAATACTCATTAGGTAAAGTGCAAAAAACCTTATCATGGCTGCATTGTCTGGTTGCTACAATTTTTCAGCATTACATTCTGGAGTCAAGTGTTCAAGACCACAGATCTTCTAAGGAGTCACTGAATAAATCCTAGCTTTTCAACTTTCCACATCTTTGTATTTTGATGATATTTTCAAAGATACTCTGAGAAGCACAATTATTTCACATATAACTCATATGAAAGTTATAGTACCAAGTAAGTTTGGAAAGTGGCATATACCACACTCTTCTTATGAAGACCCTGACTGCACATTTGCTTAAATTGGAAGTATTAATAGTATTTGTCAAACCTAAAGATTTTGAGAATCACCTGAGAGTTTTTTTTAAGTCTGGATTCTCGTGCATGCGTGCTAAGTAGCTTCAGTCATGTCCGACTCTTCGCGACCCTATACCCATAGCTCTCCAGGCTATTCTGTCCATGGAATTCTCCAGGCAAGAATACTGGAACAGTTGCTACGCCCTCCTCCAAGAGATCTTTCCAACCCAGGGATCGAACCAGCGTCTCTTACATCTCCTTCATTAGGCAGGTGGGTTCTTAATGGCTAGTGCCAGCCTATTTAAAACAAGATTCTGAATCATATATCTGAGGTGAGCACTGTGGTCTGAATGTCTGTTGCTCCCCCACCCCCCAATTCACATGTTGAAATCTTAATGCCTAGTGTGATGTTGGCTTCCCTGTTGGTTTAGTCAGTAAAGAGTCTGCCTCCAATGCAGAAGACCTCAGTTCGATCCCTGGGTCAGGAAGATCCCCTGGAGTAGGTAATGGCAACCCACTCCAGTATTCTCGCCTGGAAAATTCCACGGACAGAGAAGCCTGGTGGGCTATAGTACATGGGGTCACAAAGAGTCAGACACGAGTGAGTGACCAACTTTCTTTTTCTTCTTGGAATGCGATGGTATTAGGAAGTGTGGCCTTTGGAAGGGTCTTGGGTCATGAAGCCAAAACTTGCATGAATGAAATTAATACTTTCATAAAAGAGGATTGAGATCCCAAGCCCCCTCCACCATGTGAAGACAGGATGAAAAATCTGCATCCCGAAAGATAGCTTTCACCAGAACTCAGCTATGGTGTTCCCCTGATCTCACACTTGCAACCACCAGAACTGTAGGGAATAGATTTCTGTATATAAACTATCTAGCCTGTGGTATTTGTTATAACAGACTGAATGGACTAAACAGTGAATTTGTCAAATCTGTATTAAGTGACCTGAGGTATATTTATAATCCCCAAAATTTAAGAAACACTTGCTAAAGTTTCTCAGAATGCTGCAATAAAGAGATCTTTTATTACCTTTGTTTGCCCAGTGTTTGCCAAGCATATTTAGGTATAAGCATCCCTTTTTTTAATATGACATCTAATTCTCAGAAATGCTGGCTTATGTTATTCTCACTACATAAAATTATCATCCTAGCCAGGAAAATTCCTGGCCATCCTTCAAAATGCAGCTCAAAGCAACTTTTTCCACTAAGACTTTCCTGAGTTTCCCTATGCAGCCCTACTCAGCATTGTAATATGTATCTCATCACTTTGCATTATTTTAACAGTATAATTTATTTCCTTCCTCTATTTCCTTTCTCTAGTTTCTGAGTAACTTGAGGGAACTGAACACACACATATTTTATGTGTTGAATGCATGTGAATGAATATTTTCATAAATGAATCCATGAATGAATGGTAAGATAGCATCAAGTCTTCTAGAGTAATTATGGATCAATCAGCACAAAATAATCAGAATTAATGGTATAATCAAATTCCAATTTTATTCTTTATGAAAATTTAACTCATTACTAGAGCATATGGTAATGTAAGGTAATCTTCACATGTAATATTAGAAAAATCTATTCCCAAGTTTATGACTATCACCATTCACTAGGTTCACATTTCTCTTCTAGACTTTTCTTCTTTGATCAAATCTTTTCTGGACTTTAAGACAGCAGGAGAATCAATACTTTCTCACATGGTCATCTTATGCATTTACCACATTCCTCCTGAGCTAATCACTTAAGTATATTTTTTAGAATTTATAAGAGAAAAAGAACAACTCCATGAAGTATTCGTGTGGGCAGATGTTTTATATAAGATACAGAAAGGCTGACTTCAATATAAATTTACTGTAATAGTTTCTTAAGGATCTCATTGTGGACTAAAAATATGGTCCCAGTATTTTTTCAATTTTAAATTTTTGTTTGATTGTTTTCATTTTCTTATATAAATATTTACAGAAAGCCTCAGTACAAATGAAGAGAAAATCTAAAAATGAACATTAATTGAAATTTCATGAAGATTCTTAGCAAAAGAGATACCCGCAATGTGCATTGAAATGTTTATTCTTGTGGGGTCTATTTTGGCATTATTATTTCCACATAGTTACCCAAAACAATATGCAATATGTTTTTCTTTTTCTAGTCTGCAGACATGCACTTTATTATCCTATTGTTAACTTCTCAGTTTGAAAAATATTTTTAGAATAGAATGCATTCAATTAGTGACTGTAGCCAACTGTGCTAGTGTTCATAAAACTAATTCCGTTCAAGTTTAGACTTAAAAAAATAAAATCCAGGATTTGTTTTGAGAAATTAATTATTAACTCTATTGCATGTGTTCTTAAAAATGTGACTTTATCTTTTAAGTCAACATGTACCTATGTTGTTACCAATAATGTATGGGTTAATGACTTCATAAAGCGTACTACCATTCTTTGAATTACTTATCATCTGTCTTTGAGTGAAAAAAAAACAGATTTATCTGTTTTAAAGCTGAAGAATTCCCACAACAAGGCTTTATATATAAAAGGCAGTAAACCTCTATTGATTTTGTTATCTGTCATCTTCATTTGAGTACCCACTGAGTCATCTCTAAAAAACATACAGAAATCAACAGAAGAATGATCCTGATCTATGATGAAGAAAATAAATAGTAAAACAAAAGGTTTCAAATTTAAAAAAAAAAAGTAAAAGAGTTTCTACCTTCTAAATGTAGAAAGGCCTGCATAAATAGCAGAGGCCTCTGGATTATTTCTAAATAGCCAAAAAGATTCTTTTGACTGGAAGTTTATTACATTGGTTCAGACAAAAATGTGACTTATTTGTATATCATTAACGGTTTTGCATTTCCCATAAGCCACTTATGAGCAGTGGTAGCCAACACATACACAAAGAAGCCACAGACAAGGAGGGAGAAAAGCCACATTCCATTTTACAAATGCATGTCCCCTGGGCCTGCTTCCTAGAGCAATGTGGGTGCAAACAGACAGGGGCTTGCCAGCCCTATTTTCACTGGTACAGGAAACCACCTGCAGATGGTTGCAAGGTTATGGGAAGTCACTGGTGGTGTTTCCATCAGCATGCTTTAGGCAGTTCAATCTCTGTTTTCAGCTCCCATTCCTCCATTAACCAAGACAGGTGTGGCCAGTTTCCTTTAGTCTTGATTCATTGGTTCTTGTTCACGGAAAACTCCCTGGTGTTTACTCTAAGAAATAATCGAAATTCATATCAAATTAGCCATTTAATTTGTTATTGAATTCACTGGAGTGCTGTATGACAGAGAATTATATTATTGGATTCCTGAACTTCCTATTTCTGTCTTTAATTCAGATTGTTTTACTTTAACCTTGCACTCTGTAGAATAGTTATGGCTTCTACAGTAATGCCTGTACCTACTCGTACAAATACAGTTTATATGCTCCATTAGGTACTTTGTAAATTGGCTCCTTAGAAGTCCTAAGAAAAGCTTCTTGATATTTACCATTTCAGAATATGTCTCATAAATTAAATGTTACTTTGAATTTAAGCTTACTTTTATGTGAGTTTAAAAAGCCCCCGAAGATTTACTAGTTTTTGAAAAATTGATATTTATGGTAGTTGTATATTTACAGTGTTTTTCTTTTTACTGATTCTGATTTTGTATTTCTGAGTCTTTATACTCTGCTTATGCATTTCTATGGTCTTTGTTAATACTCAAAGTGGGTCATCTAATCCAAAACAGACTTGCTGCTATTTTCAACTATATTCAGTTTGTAGGTTAAATATATGAGATAGAAATAACTGTAGAAAATGTGAATTTCTGAGGCTAGACATTCCAACTAGGCCTTTGCAGCCAGGAATGTGGGTTAGTCTGGGCAAGGAATGATAAACCTGGGTTATTTTAAAGTAATAGGCAATGGGTGTGAGTCCTGAATTTATAAGTTTATCTATTTAATTTATATGAAAGGTTGTGTCAGAAGAAGACTGAACTTGGAAGGTCTTATAGGAAACGTACCCAAGTGCAAACAAGTTTGGTGTGTGATGTAAGACCAAGCACACCAAAAGTAAGTGATGCAGAAGGAAACGTAGTTCATCCTCCGTCCCTGTCTAGCTATCAATCTCTGCTATCAGCCCTTTCAGTTTAGTTGGAAGGAAATAGGAAATTAGAGTGAGTGAACACACACATTTGTTCAAATAAGAAGACTGCAACAGGATGTACATGCTGTGGTTAATAACAGCAAAGAACCCTCGCATTTACAATTCCTGCCCAGACTAACTCACATTCCTATGTGAACAGCCTAGTTGGAATGTCTCCTACCAGTAACCCTGCAGGCAGAAATGATGGGCACTGACAGAAGAATGGCTTCCACATGCTTCCAATATGGTGAAAGTTTCAGGTTACAGACTGATTTGATTGGCCACCCTCATGATCTGGGTGGAGGACCAAAAAGAGATACTTTTCACAGATCCTCCTCTGTTTTTTAGGGGGAAGAAAAAGGTCAAATAACAAAACTGAAAAGCTGTGGCTTCAATAATAAATCAATGAAGCATATTCAGTAGCATATGTGAAAATTCCAAACAGTAGTCAATGCAAGAATAAATGACTGAAACAAACAAATGAGCTAGTGTAAAAAAGAAGTCTTCACCCAAAGTCATTTCTTCCACTTACAGAGAACAACTAACTCTTAGGAAGCATAAAATAATAAGTGACATTTCTATAGTTACATGCTCTTTACCTTGAGAAGTATATGCTCCAGTGATGTTTCTCAAATCATATATATACCAGATAGTAACATAGAGTGATATGCAGCAAACCTGGGGCACTGAAGTCTGTTATTCCATTTCAGAAAAACAATATGGTTTAAGATATTTAGCCTAATGAAATAGTCTACATTTCAAATTATGTGTTGCCTCATTTGCTCAGCCACAGAGGGCAGCCTGACTAAAATTAGGTTTCTGTTGTAAGGAAAAGCAGACTGTCCTACCTCAGATTGTCTTTGTTCTTGGGGTTCAGGGAGATTAGGCAACATATCCTGGGTTACATAGTCAGAAATTTGAAGATCTAACATGAGAATCTGAGATTGTTACTCCAAACCCTATGTCCTTTCTCCATCTCACATATCTCTAAAATGACGATTCGATCATAATTCAAGCCACTGACCATACTAAAATAAATCGTATAGGCTTTAGGACTCTAGCACTAATCTCCCAGTTCTCACTAGGACAGTGCAGAGACAGACAATAAAATGGACAATTACAATTAACTACACTAATACAGAAACAATTTTTTTAAGAAAAGACAAAGATAAAACTCTAAAGAAAACTAATATTTAATGGCTGGCAGAAAAAGAGTATCTAGTGGAAGCCACTAGATACACACAGAAACACGTAAGAATGTGCAAAGAAGAGGGCAGGGCCAGTAAGCACCCTTCTGTGTCCCATTATCCATCTGTAGATGTGGAGAGTATGAAAACTCAGAGGATAAGTCACACTGATGTGTTAATATAGATACAGTTCCTTACAAAGTGATCCATAATGTATTCTCAATTAAGTTACTATTATTCTATGAATTAATGTCCACATGATTTCACATAATTGGAAAATTTGGAATAATGTTTAGATATTTGTAGCATTTTAATTGAATTATATGTTAGCATATTAAACAACCTATCAATGTATTATTCTAAAAATATATTTGCATGTTGATGTGTAGCCAAGACTATCCCTCGCAGCTATCCGCATTTGTTCTTAAATAGACCACTGTCCCTGGTGGCTCAGATGGTAAAGAATTTGCCTACAATGCAAGAGACCCAGGTTCAATTCCTGGGTTGGGAAAATCTGCTGGAGAAGGGAATGGCAACTCCCTGCAGTATTCTTGTCTGGAGAATCCCATGGACAGAGGAGGCTGCTGGACTGTATTCCATGGGGTCACAAAGAGTCAGACATGACTGAGGGACTCACACTTTTTAGACCACTGTTAAGGATTCTAAAAATGAAATTTTCAAGGATTTTTGTTCTATATTTTTTAATTTTCCTTACTATGACAGAAACCTGAATATTGTGCATAGTACCAGGATGTTTATCCTATAATAACATTACCTGGCATTTTCCTCGTTTGTCTTTCAAGTACTTCTAGTTTTACACATTTGAGCAGATATACCAGCTTGAGAGTGTGGGCCAGTGGTTCTCTGCCATGAAAGGAGATAGTGGAGACTTGGGACTCTAGTCTCATCTCTGTTTATAATGCCTAAAATATTGTGTAATCCTGGATCCCCTGGAGGAGGACATGGCAACCCACCCCAGTATTCTTGCCTGAGAATCCCCATGGACAGAGGAGCTTGGTGGTCTATAGTCCATGGGATTGCAAAGAGTCAGACATGACTGAGTGACTAAGCATGCATGGCTTCCAGCAGTGGTTACCAGAAAAGGCATGTTACAGTACAAATGGGAACTCTTGTCTTCATTACTGAAACACAATACTGAAATATTTTTAGTAATTGAATTTTAAGCAGTGCTACAGAAAGTAGAATATAATTGTTATTTTAACTACTAAAACTATGAAATTGTAAGGGTCACCATAAAATGTATTTTTGTTCTTTGAACACTGAATAATGAATGTCAGAAATCATTAGATACTGTAGATTCCACATGCATTCAAATATATACTCTCCAATATACCTTAGTATTTCACATTTACCAGCCTATAATTTTTGACCTAAGTATATATATTTTCAAATTACAGCTTGTAAAATAACCCTTTACTTATTTAAGACAAAATTATGATACTCCAACTAGCTATATCCTAGATCAAATTTTCTGCCATTTTTGCCACTTGAAAATAAAGTAGCTACCTTTTCAGTTCTGAAAGAATACTTTCTTTTAAAGCCAGAAAGCTGTATTAATAGAATCCCAAACATTCCATAGTGATGTCTCAACATGCTAAAATGTAAGTTCAGAAAGCCCATTTTGATCCAAACTGTTTACTGTGATTTTCAGCAAGG